>NW_011508471.1:0-724 GCF_000495115.2 Populus euphratica
TTATGTTCAACAAAAATAAATCATTTTGTTTATTTTAACATAAAAGTATATATTTATGTTTTTAGCATTGAAATAAAAAAATCATGTTTCTAATTGCGTGTATTTTTAATTAAGAATTTGATCCAAATAAAATCATTCATTGAGCCTTTAGTATATATATAAACATTGATAAGATATTTGAATAAAAGGGCTAAAGCAAGTTTTTTTATTTGGGGTTACAATGTTCGTTTGTTCTATTTTTAAGTTAAATATACATTTTAGAACTCATCTCAAAATTTTTTGATATAAATGGATTAAAAATGAGTATTCATTTTTTATATTCACTAACAATAGAGTTGTTAATATTAATTTTGATATTTATTGACTGTAAAGTTAGAAATATAAATCCCATTATTTATAAATGTCATAATAAAAAATATTAATTCTAATATTTATTGATATGATAACCATAAATATTAGCTCGAAATATTATAATTCAACCATAATAGCATAAAATATTTTTTTAAATAAGTATTTTATGGATAATAGTATTTTTTTTTTAATGTAATCAATTTTATACCAAGATGTCAAATATTTATTTTAAAAAAATCATTGTAATACTGGTTATGACAGAACAATTTATTAAAAATATAGTTATTGATATATCTTTATTAACTCAAAGCTGTTTCTTTTATATATTAAATGAATTTTTTTATTAGTTATTATTTGACCAAAATAATTTATT
>NW_011508478.1:0-723 GCF_000495115.2 Populus euphratica
AAGGGATGCGTGCGGTGCACGTGGTCCTTGTTGTATTTACGTACTTATTCTTTATTTAATATTTGAAAATATTTAACAATATAATAATAATTATTTTTTAAAATATTTTTTATTTAAAAATATAATAGCTTCTTTTCTTTTCTTTTTTTCCCTCATGAAAATAATCTTTGGTCTTTTTTTTTTTTATATTCTTACAATAGTAATGATTTTGCGACATTAGCTGAAATTGATTTTCTGGATGATATTAAAAATATAAATATTTAAAATATCATAGAATCAATTTTAATGCATAAAATTAAATTATCTTTTGACTGGATCCAGCCGTATCCTTGATATTCAAGGCTAATTAGAATATAATATAAAATAATGTAAGATAAGAACAAATTCACTTCTCTCATAATCGAAAAAAGAAAAATAATTAATACAGTCATAGCTCCTTAATTCAAGTCAAGAGCGTACAAACTTGAATTCAAAGTTAATGAACACAAGCTGCTTTGTTAATGTTTAATTGAATATTACTTTTAATAATAAATATCAGGGGTAAGAAAAAAAAATTAAAAAATTGAGAAAATGAGAAAAAAATAATAAAAAAATCGAATTGTAAAAAAAATTAATTAAACCGATTAAAATCTTAAAAAAACCGACCAGTTCAGTTCTGTTTTATAAATATAAAACTAAAAAAAAAAATAGAGCAAAAATAAAATCAAACTGAAAAAATCGAGC
>NW_011508477.1:0-723 GCF_000495115.2 Populus euphratica
TTTACTTAATGGATATGTCAAGAATCAAATTTACAATCATATATGTTTAACATGTGTGAATGACAAACTAATAATGGATATTTTTTTCAAAAATGAATTTTAATTTAAAATAACTCTATTTATACACATACACTCTCTTTTATTTGTATATTTTTGCTCATCTTTATCAAATTACCCTCACATGTCTTCACATATAGATTCTACCCGCACAAATTTTAAAGGATTCTTACTTCTTTAACTTTTTTACTAAAGAAACTTTACCTTTCCAACCTATAAGAGACCTAGATGATCAACTACACCATATATTAGGTCCAATTATTTAGATGAATTCAAATATGACAAGAATTCCTCTTACGTGGAATAAGAAACTAAAATAATTAAAACAAAAAAGAAAGAAGCTTTTAGAAAAAGAAGTTAAGAATTGAGGGTAAAGAAAGAGAAGAATGGGGATTGGAAATATGCAACTCTACAATATTTTTAATTATTCATAAAAAAAATTCCATAACATTTAGAAAAGAAAGATATAAATATTAAAACCGTAACTAAAACAAGTGATTGGACTTATGACACACTAAATAAAAGACACAACAATAATTAAATCAAACCTAATAAATAAAACCTTATTAATAAACTTCAACTAAAACTTCATATAAATTAAACAAAATATAAGCTAAAGCCTGCTATCTTAAATTTTTTGAGTTATCCTCCATTGTCTATGACAAT
>NW_011508476.1:0-723 GCF_000495115.2 Populus euphratica
ATAAATGGTGGCTCATTAAACTACTATGTCAACTTGAGTTAATTTTAAATAATAATTAAAAAATAAAAAATATTATTTTAAATAAAAATTTGAAATAATTTGATAAAATTCAAATTTAAATGAATTAATACTTAAAATATTTCTAAAAACCTTAGCGAAAATCAATTTTCAAATTAACAAAGTTACTAAATATATACTATCAAATTAAATTCAGTTTAATAAGAGTTTGGATAAATTAAATAAGTTTGGTTAAGGTATATGTCATAGACACAGGCAGAATATCAAAATTATTTCTTGTTCTATCACTGGAGGTATCGTTTCACTTAATTCAAATTTAGTGTAAACCTATCCGTATTTAACATAATATATAATCTTAACTTTGATCTTATTTAAAAAAAAAATGTTTATACTGAACAAGCTATACAATTTTATTTTATTTATTTATTTCGAGAAGCATGACACATCCTACCTGTTAGTATATGTTTATCCAAAACTCAATGGCATATTTTGTATAAAATCTAACATAAAATGCATGTAAATTTATGTTTGATTGTTAGGTTTTTTACCCTAAGAAATTTTGTTATAAGTTACATTTTAGAAAATTAAATAAGTAAAATTAAAATAATTTTATTTTAATTTAAATTTAAAAGTATTGTTTGAGATTGTGAAAGTGATTATTTTTAAAAATATTTTATTTAAAAATATAATTGTTTTTGTAAAATT
>NW_011508479.1:0-722 GCF_000495115.2 Populus euphratica
ATAGGAAAATGTGACTATAGGTACAATGAAATCGTCTTCCGTGCATGGGCTAGTAAGTTTTTAAATTAAATAATATTAAATTAATACGAAGGACATATATGCGCTTGATTACCCTAACAATTACAAAAAAATAACCTAAAAGGAACTAAATGCCATTGACCCAATGGTTTATTTGTTTTTATTCCAAGGGCATACTTGTCAATTCACCACACATTAAGAAATAAAAAGACTTATTTATCTCTTCTTGCTAGGTTTGTAATTTTTTTATTCAGGGGGTAATTATGTCATTTTAATGTGAAAAAGGTTGGAAAAGACAACTATACCCTCAAATAAATTTTTAACAACTAATGTGCCATGTTGAAAGATAAAAAATACCACATATCAAAGGCATATGGATTTTTTTAGGAAGGGCAAAATGGTCATTCATTATTGTATTGAATAGAAAAATGTGTTTATAGGTACAATGAAATCTCCTTCCCAACATGGCCAACAACTTTTTAAAATTAAATAGTAGTAAATTAATACAAAATGACATATATACTCTTGATTACCCTAATAATTAAAAAAAAATAACTGAAAAAGACCCTTTATGTAATCGCTTAATTTTTTTATTTGAAGGGTATAGTTGTCAATTCACTACTTATTAACAAACAAAAAAAATTATTTACCTCTATCCGCTAGGTTTATAATTTTTTGTTTTGAAGGATAATTACATCATTTTA
>NW_011508480.1:0-722 GCF_000495115.2 Populus euphratica
CTAATCTATTTTTTCTAGCTAAGGTGATTGGTAACTAGTGCCTAGCATACCAAAATGGTTGGTGGTTAGTAGTTGTAAAAAAAAAAAAAATTAGTATAATTAGGGATTCTATGCTTAAGTAAATATTTTTTTTAAAAAAAATATAATGATATTTTATAGAAAAATGCTCTTAAATATGTATACATTAGAAAATCGAGATTGTATACTTGGAGCTTGAAAGATCAATGAAATATTTATACCCCATGAATTTTTTTTTTTTTCAGAGAGGAAGGGCTAGGATATAATTTTTCCTTGATAGTATCTATTTTTTATCATGTTATTAAATAAAAAATTCATTTTAGAAAAAACATAACACTATTGAAAATTAAACTTCATAATTTATTTTAATTTATTTTTTATAAGTTATCATGATCTCAAAAAAAAAGTTTGGTATTGAGTTGGTCCTCAGTTTTGCAAACATTTTTTTATAATATAATTATATAAAAATAGTTTTAAAAAAAATTATTAAATTTAATAGAGTTCATAATTTGGTTATAGGTTTGGGGGTCAACCTAAATTAATCTAAGTTAATCCATTTTTATCATTTCAATATTTTTTTAAGAAAATATATCATCTTAAAAATATTTTTAAAATTAAATTATATTTTTATCAATAATTTAAATTTTTTTAACCTACTAAATCGATTAAATTACATCAAGATAACTTCTATATAACTTAACTTA
>NW_011508481.1:0-722 GCF_000495115.2 Populus euphratica
TTATATTCAGTAGTTATAGTGTATGCATTTTAATTTTTTATTTTTAAAATTAATATTGATATTTAGATTAGTCTATATCAATTAATTTTATAGATATTAAACTTAATAACTATATAAATCTCTAATATTCTCAAGACTTATAAAACTTAAATTATTAATTTTTAAAAAATAAATTCAAAATCTAATCAATTAATCTATATCCTTCAAGCTTTTTTATATTTGTTTTTGATTTCATTATTTATTATTTCATAATATTAAAAAAAAAACACCAATACTCTAGTATAAATATGAATAATTTATTAAATATCTAATTAAGATATTTTATATTGAGAAGGATAAACCGAGTTAATTTTATTTTTTTACTAAAAATCATTGTTTTGACATATAATTTTTTTTTAAAATCAACAAATTTTAATTTAACATTACTTTCAATAGATGAAGTCATGCATAGACTTGATTTTTTATTAGATCAGGCAGGTAAACTTCTCATCTTATTTTTTATTCAACCCCACGTCTTGAGGTGGCCGGTTCTCAAACCCTAGACTGATTTAGCGGTGGATCTAGGTTTTATAACCGCCCAAGAGAGTGAAATTATAATCTCAGCAAAGCGTAACTTGCACGCACTCCGGAGGGTGGAGTAGCACAACAGCTATGGACACAACCAATATCTTGGGTAATAAGTACTTGAAAGAGTTAAGACACAAGTTGAAAGCAATCCACTT
>NW_011508484.1:0-721 GCF_000495115.2 Populus euphratica
TTGAGTTTATAGAGTAAATGTTTTTTACTTTGGTTGTTTTATAAAAAAATTATTGTTTTTTTTTTTACAATTCAATTTAAATTTATAAAATAAATTTTTTTAGTTTGATTTTTATAGTTTTAACTCCTTTTGTTGTTGTTCTTTTTTTTAAAAAAAAATAACTTTCAAATTGATAAATTATTGTTATTTTTTAATTATTATTTTTATTATAAATCATTTTGTATAATTTTTTTTTGAATTTCATTGTTTGGCATTTTATCTTGTGGAAACTTGGCTTTATATTTTTTTTCATATATAATGTTTTTAGTCTGGTAATCAAGTTATAATTTTGAAAAATTAATAGTATTTAATATTTGTTTTGCTTAATTTCTTTTCCAATACAGTCGTTTGCTATTTTTTAAAAAAAAAATTGTGTTATTTTATAATTTATTTTTTTATAAACTTATCTCGACCTCATAACCTATAACATGATTTTATCAAGTTAATCATGTTTAGCGAACTCTTTAATACTAAATTTACATGATCATGTTATCTTGTATTGATATGTATTATTTTATTTTTTCCTTTTTTTTACTGTGTTCCATCCTTCTATTTTAATTAATTAAAATAAAACAATAATATTCTTTGCTCTCGAATAATTTTTTTTTTATAAGTTATTGTTTTTTTTCATCAATTTTTTCTTTTATCATTAAGTTATTTTATAATTCGGGTTGGTATGGAT
>NW_011508482.1:0-721 GCF_000495115.2 Populus euphratica
AAAGCATGTTAACTATCATATTATTAGAGAAGATTAGGTTGAAACTTATGTCTAGGTTTCATGATAGATTCGCTAAGTCTGCAAGTTATAAAACAAAGACCACAACCTATGTTAGGAAGCTAATGGATAATGTTACAACAAGTTCTAATAAATATCAATTATTTGAATGCTAAACCAAAATCTTTATTGATATGAAAAAAATAGTGCTTATGTGGTGAATGGATAGTGACAAGTATGCCATGTGGATATATGGTCCTTTATGTACATGACAAGAGAATGATATTAAATGGTTTTTTTTCATAAGTATCGTAATGTTGAAACATTTAGAAAGACATATAATGAGGTGGTGTACCCGTTGCTAAAAGTTCATCTAGAACCTAAAAAAGAAGATGTAATTGTTTTACCCTAAACTTTAAAAGGAGTGTGGGTGGATTGAGAAAGAAAAGATAAAAGGAAGAAAAAGAATATCAACCTAGTAATGTAAGGATATAGGACTTCCATACTAAGGAGCAACAACTACAAGAAATATAGACACACTTCCAAAACATATCAAAGAGATAATGCTATACAACTTACATGTGGTAGTAATGGTAGATGATCTAGTAGTGTTGGCAGAGGATTCAAAAGTATTGAAAGTGAATGACAAAGGATCTTGAGGTGTTGGTAAAGGTTCTGATGGTGTTGATAAAAAATCAAGAGGTAGTAGACATGGTGTCTCCTT
>NW_011508483.1:0-721 GCF_000495115.2 Populus euphratica
ACATGCAGATTTATAATCCTTACCACCCAAAATGATGAAAGAACAAGTTGTCCTTTCTTCTTCTTCCCTTCCCTTCCCTTCTCCTTTTCTTTTCTTTTTTAATTAAATGAACGAATTGTCTTGCATGATCATATGATTTCCCCCCCCCTCACTCTCCACATTTGTTAAATGGTTTATATTGACAAAATTAAGAAAAAAATGTCGGAACATGATGGTGCAAAACTAAACAAAATAAAAATCATTTTTCAATTTTTTTTTTAAAAAAACACGTTGAGTTGTTCTAGGCCTAGAGAGCCCTGCTGCTAGCCCCCTTAACTACCAAAATGATTGGTAGAGAGGCGTGGCCGCCCATTTAGGCTACTAGGCCAAGTGGCCGCCCACCAACCCATTCTTCTTTTCCTCTCTCTGTCTTTTTCTCTCACTTCTTTCCTCGGCACTGGTAATTTCATGTGTAGCGTACATAATTCTTCTATCTCGCACGTATAAAATTATTGTGGGATAAACGTTGTATTCTATTATCGATAGCTCTCTTTTTGCTACGCCTTCCAGACATCTATGCCAACAAAAATAAATATATCAGGTCACGCTATCACAGTAACTTCTTCTCCAGTCACTTCCAAGAACTCATGGCAACTCACACGGACAGCTGAGCCACCTTGGCTGGCCAATGATGTGATTTTCTTTTCTATAAAGAAATTTCATGAATTAATACTCCAGTTTC
>NW_011500729.1:0-1377 GCF_000495115.2 Populus euphratica
TGTGTTTTCGGTGGATCTAGTCTTGAGAAAGAAAAGGAGTTTTTAGAATCAGCAAATCATCTTGGTCAAGTGCTAGCTGAGAGAAAGATTCATTTAGTGTATGGGGGAGCCAATCTTGGGTTAATGAGAGGTGTGTCAATAACTACATTTATAAGATGTAGTCAAGTTTTAGGGGTTGTCTCCGAAGCTTTAGCACAAGGGGACATCATTGGAAAAACAATTGGAGAGGAACTTCAGGTCTCCACAATGTCGGCTCGAATGAATACAATGTTTAACCATACTGATGCCTTCATTGCTTTACTAGGTGGTCTAGGCACATTGTAAGAGATCTTTTATATTTTCTCTTGGGCTGAACTGCACATTCACCATAAACCTATAGATTTGTTAAATGTTAATGGTTATTAAGTGGATCTAATTGTGACATTATCAATGACGTGTTTGGCAGACAAGAGAAGATAAGGATTCTCACCAAGTCAAGAGTTGGCCACCCACTCATCAATTAGTCATCAAATTAATAGTTCTCAATTTTAGCCTATAGAAGGAGGCATTAGTCATGCATTTAGGCATCTTGGTCTCTAGATCAAGATCATGCTTTTGCTTTCTCTCTTTGTATTTTTTTTTTGTATTGCTTATGCTTTGCTTTCATTAATATCAAGTTTATGCCTTTCATTTCCTTTCCTTTACTTAGTTAACTTTTATCTTGTTTATGTTCTTGTTTTATTTATTTATTTATTTTCTTTTATTATGTTTAGCTAATTTTATTATGTCAAGGTGAAAATGTTACACTAATGGTGTAAGAATAAGTATAGTGTAAACTTAATATGGACTTTAATGTTTGATACTAACATGTTTTGTATTTGTTATCTTGTTCACTCATTAATAGTTTGCTTGTTAAATGACTAATCTTAATTTATGTTGTATAACACTTGGTACAACAAATACTTGGCACTTTCATAGTCCATAGTGTATGGTATAACCGACACTTAAACTATGAAAGGAACTTGATTTAGTTCATACTGTATGGTATAACTGACACCTAAGCTATGAAAGGAACTTGATTTATTGTTAACATAAGTTATAATCATGAATGCTTGACAAGATTTACAAGTATTAGTATTAATCGAATAAAATGACTAATATAATCATGTTAACAATACATAATCTGATTGGAACCTACTTTGTGTGTGGTTTCTAATTGAATAATAAGAGTTTATACTATACTTGTTTGACATATCATTAGTGGAACCTCTAACCTTGACATTTGTTATTATCATTATTTAATCCTTACATTAATATTCCATCTCCAAGTTCTCATCATCATCTTCTTCTTCTTCTTCTTTATTATTATTATTATTATTATTATTATTATTATTATTA
>NW_011500729.1:1488-5587 GCF_000495115.2 Populus euphratica
TAGAGTACTACTACTACTACTACTACTACTACTATTATAGTTGTTGTTGTTATTGCTATTATTGTAATTGTTGTTTATAATTTGTACAATTAACCTCCCTGTGATTCAACCCCGGTCTTGCCGGGTTATTTATTACTTTGACACTCCTGCACTTAGAAGAAGACATCAATCTTTTCATCGTGTCGGCTATACTGATAACATAACAAATATCTGAACGAGTATGTGATAGATAAATCAACTTGCCCACTAGTTATTGATACCTTTTCTTATTGGTAAAAACTCGCTCTAAAAAACCCTAAGTTTTTGATTCTGAACCATTAAGGTGTTAGTTGGCTTGCAATCAAGCATCCCTACTTCAGTTAGTAGGTCTAGCATATACTTTCTTTGTGAAAGAAATATGCCTCGTTTTGACTTAGCCATTCCAATCCCTAAGAAATACTTAGTCCTTCCAAGCTCTTCATTTCAAACTCAATAGCCAATTGTTTCTGTAACTTATAGATTTTTTTTGTATCGTCTCCAATAATGATTATATCATCCATATAAATTATCAAGGTAGTTACCTTTCTCTGCCATTGTTTTAGGAACAAAGTGTGATCAAAGTTGCTTTGTTCAAAACCATATTTTTTTTTCATAGTCATACTAAATATGCCAAACCAAGCATGTGGTGATTGTTTCAGCCTATATAAAGCCTTTTGTAACCTATAAACAATTCTAGTGGCAGGGGATGAGGTGTACCCTAGTGGGATGTCCATATACACTTCCTCCTCAAGGTCTCTATGAAGGAAAGCATTCTTGACATCAAATTGGTGTAGTGGCCAATCTAAATTTGCTGGCAAGGATAATAATACTCTAATAGTATTTAGTTACTAGAGAAAACATCTCATGATAGTCTACTCTATATATTTATGTGTATCACTTGGCTACTAATCTCGTTTTGTATTGCTCAATTGATCCATTTGCTTTGTGTTTAAATGAGAAAATCCATCTACACACTACTTTTTTCTTCCCTTCTAGTAATAAAATAAGTGTCTATGTTCTGATGTTTTCCAGTGCTTCCATCTTTTTCTCTACTGCTCGTGTCCATCTAGGGTTGGTCAAGGCTTCCTGAATTTCATGAAGGGTATGACAAGCAGATAGCTTATCAGTGAAGTCTCTGAGAGGTTTGGTCGGCCTTTAAGTAGTTACATGTTTAGTAATAGAATATTGTGATTATTTTCCTTTAATGCTGGGTAAATATTGAGTTGGAGGTTTACCCCTATTTTGCTTGACAGGTAATTGATAACCAACAGGAGTATCTAGAACAAGGTTAAAAGGTGGAGAAAGAGAGTTCACCTCATGGATATTCTTTGGCAAAGAATGATCATTATCAGATACAAGGAGTAGAGGTGTTTATCTACTAGGTGTGTGATGTTCAAGATTTTCTGGCATTATTGCATCGTCTATTGTAACACTTCCTATGACATCCTTTTCTGTTATAGTTGCATTATCAACTATATCATCCTTTTCTGCTACTATTGTTGTTGGTATTGCAATGTATGTAGGAATATTAACAACACCTACAACATCTCTTTCTATCACAATTATTGTTAGTGCTATAATCGAGCAATCCCACCACTTTTATTCTTCCTTCTATGTCTCCCTCTGAAGAGGAGAAATGGATATTAGTGATGAGTAATAATTCTCAGATTCTGAGCATGTAACAACCATTCTGATGTAGGTATGTTTTGTGGTAGGATTGTAACAATAGTAGCCCTTCTTGTTTGAAAAATGCATATATCAACACATAAATCTAGTTTGCTTCTTTGGTTTTTATATAGATGGACAAATGTTATACATCCAAATACATGTGGGGAAAACATAAATATAGATGATAATGTAGCATGATTGGACATAACCTATAATGGAGTCTTAAATTCTAAGACTTTAGAAGGCATGCGATTTAGTAGGTGGACAACAGTTACTATAGCTTTATTCTAGTAGTGGTGAGGTACATGTGCCCTAATTAGTAATACACATACAATTTTCAGAATGTGTCTATTCTTCCATTCGGCTATGCCATTTTGTTGTGGAGTTTGACAATTTTTAGAATCTTGGTTTGCATGTTCTCCTCTATAATCTGATTTCAAGATTCTATTTTTTGCTGAAAATTGGTTCTGGATCATAACATGAAAGGCATAGAATACACTAAATACCTTGTCATTACATTTCAAAAAATATTATTTGGGTATAATATTTTATAAAATTAACTAACCAACATATACTGTGGATCGTTGAGATAAGAGATGGTTCCCAAACATTCAAATGAATCAACATAAAAGGGGTATCACTTTTATTAGAACAAATAAGGAAAGGTATACGGTGGCTTTTTGCTAAAATACAAGTCTCACATTTGAACTCTAAATAATTCAGACTAGAAAATAATTATGGAAATAACTGCCTCATATAACTAAATGAAAAGTGTCCCAACCGAATATGCCATAACTAAAAATATCATTCTTTTGTGCTGGATGAATGTTTCATCGTAATTGACTCTGCTAGAATTGAAATCATTTATGTAGTATAACCCTTCTTTTTTAGTACCATATCCAATGATCTCTTTTATGAGAGTATTGTAAAAAAATTAAAAGTTTGATACAATGGTGCTATATAATTTAATTCTTCAGTAGCTTATCCCACAAACATTAATTTATTTATGAAAGATGGTACTAAAAAAATATTGGGTAAATATATTGATGATGATAAGTGCACTATTCTAGCCCCTTTAACTAGATACATGACCCTATTAGCATTAGAAATACTAATTTTTCTTGGTTTTATATGATTGGCAAGATTATCTAGACCAAAGGTTATATGGTCTGTTGCACCAGAGTCTATTATCTAGTCATTTTTTCTTTGTTTCTTAGAAACTATGAGAGCATTGCTGTTGTGATAATAGTTGTTACCTTGATCACTATGATTAATAGTAGTCTCTACTTTTGATTCCACACGAGGAGTAAAAGAATGTTGGGTTTCTGCGTATACTATTGATGCTCGTCCAGTTCCACCATTAGCCTTTTTTAGTTTCTTTCCCTTAAGTTCATTCCACCATTCTATGTAGTTTGAAACAAGTTTCACGTGTATGTTTTATGCTCCCACAATGAGAACAACTATATCCTCCACCCTTTGTTTCTCCTTTAACTTTTGTTAAAAAATTCAGTTTTCCCCCTCGGTGTTGCATACCCTATTTTTTCATTGGTCATATGTAATAGTAGGCTAGTTTCCCCTCCTCTAATTGCGATAATTGAAGCCATAAGACCACCATGGGTTGCGAGCATGACTGATTATCTGATGTCTTCCTTTTGAATATAGGCATAGGCTTGTTCAACAGTTGTTAATGTTGTAGTTAAAGTACATCATTCCTGATTTTATCAAGTCTATCACCTGGTCTATTAAGAAAAATATAAACCTGATCTTCTTGAAGCAAGGTGTTATATTTTTTGTATATCACTTGTGCACTCCATTAGATTTGGGTAGAGAAAGTCAATTTCCCTTTATAAGCCTTGAAGACCATTATGGTATGACTCGATGAATATTTGAAAATGGACACTAATCTTGAAAAATTAAAAAAGTATTTTCCCGCTTTGCCTTAGAAATTGAAAAATTGAAAAATTGAAAAATTAACAAAAATTTACCATGCTAAATGTGCAAGATTGAGATTGTTAATGAATCATGAAATTCATGAAGACATTCGTTGATTGATTGAAGCAAATGTTCGATTATCAGGTAAGTCCTCTAACTCCTTCATTTAACATATGCGTGGAACAGATAAAAGCACTTTTGCAAAGAAACGTCGTGTAAAATGACTGAAAGTCTGTCATCAATGTGCTAGATGGACTTGTAATACACAATGTCGTTCTTTAGGAATGGTATCTATAAACGTGAAGATAAAATACAATTCATTAAGGATGACTTGAGTAAGGAGTCTTTAGATAATATTCTATTGACTCTTGAGACGCATCCTAGTAGAGATGTGCATCGTGTAATTCATGATTTATGGCCACTATTTCATAAAGAACATGATCGACTTAGTCTTGGGAATCTGACTAAAAAAGACCCTGTT
>NW_011500729.1:5980-6393 GCF_000495115.2 Populus euphratica
CAGCAAATCATCTTGGTCAAGTGCTAGCTGAGAGAAAGATTCATTTAGTGTATGGGGGAGCCAATCTTGGGTTAATGAGAGGTGTGTCAATAACTGCATTTATAAGATGTAGTCAAGTTTTAGGGGTTGTCTCCGAAGCTTTAGCACAAGGGGACATCATTGGAAAAATAATTGGAGAGGAACTGTCGGCTCGAATGAATACAATGTTTAACCATACTGATGCCTTCATTGCTTTACTAGGTGGTCTAGGCACATTGTAAGAGATCTTTTATATTTTCTCTTGGGCTGAACTGCACATTCACCATAAACCTATAGATTTGTTAAATGTTAATGGTTATTAAGTGGATCTAATTGTGACATTATCAATGACGTGTTTGGCAGACAAGAGAAGATAAGGATTCTCACCAAGTCAA
>NW_011500729.1:6971-10820 GCF_000495115.2 Populus euphratica
ACTCCTGCACTTAGAAGAAGACATCAATCTTTTCATCGTGTCGGCTATACTGATAACATAACAAATATCTGAACGAGTATGTGATAGATAAATCAACTTGCCCACTAGTTATTGATACCTTTTCTTATTGGTCAAAACTCGCTCTAAAAAACCCTAAGTTTTTGATTCTGAACCATTAAGGTGTTAGTTGGCTTGCAATCAAGCATCCCTACTTCAGTTAGTAGGTCTAGCATATACTTTCTTTGTGAAAGAGATATGCCTCGTTTTGACTTAGCCATTCCAATCCCTAAGAAATACTTAGTCCTTCCAAGCTCTTCATTTCAAACTCAATAGCCAATTGTTTCTGTAACTTATAGATTTTTTTGTATCGTCTCCAATAATGATTATATCATCCATATAAATTATCAAGGTAGTTACCTTTCTCTGCCATTGTTTTAGGAACAAAGTGTGATCAAAGTTGCTTTGTTCAAAACCATATTTTTTTTTCATAGTCATACTAAATATGCCAAACCAAGCATGTGGTGATTGTTTCAGCCTATATAAAGCCTTTTGTAACCTATAAACAATTCTAGTGGCAGGGGATGAGGTGTACCCTAGTGGGATGTCCATATACACTTCCTCCTCAAGGTCTCTATGAAGGAAAGCATTCTTGACATCAAATTGGTGTAGTGGCCAATCTAAATTTGCTGGCAAGGATAATAATACTCTAATAGTATTTAGTTACTAGAGAAAACATCTCATGATAGTCTACTCTATATATTTATGTGTATCACTTGGCTACTAATCTCGTTTTGTATCGCTCAATTGATCCATTTGCTTTGTGTTTAAATGAGAAAATCCATCTACACATTACTTTTTTCTTCCCTTCTAGTAATAAAATAAGTGTCTATGTTCTGATGTTTTCCAGTGCTTCCATCTTTTTCTCTCCTGCTCGTGTCCATCTAGGATTGGTCAAGGCTTCCTGAATTTCATGAAGGGTATGACAAGCAGATAGCTTATCAGTGAAGTCTCTGAGAGGTTTGGTCGGCCTTTAAGTAGTTACATGTTTAGTAATAGAATATTGTGATTATTTTCCTTTAATGCTGGGTAAATATTGAGTTGGAGGTTTACCCCTATTTTGCTTGACAGGTAATTGATAACCAACAGGAGTATCTAGAACAAGGTTAAAAGGTGGAGAAAGAGAGTTCACCTCATGGATATTCTTTGGCAAAGAATGATCATTATCAGATACAAGGAGTAGAGGTGTTTATCTACTAGGTGTGTGATGTTCAAGATTTTCTGGCATTATTGCATCGTCTATTGTAACACTTCCTATGACATCCTTTTCTGTTATAGTTGCATTATCAACTATATCATCCTTTTCTGCTACTATTGTTGTTGGTATTGCAATGTATGTAGGAATATTAACAACACCTACAACATCTCTTTCTATCACAATTATTGTTAGTGCTATAATCGAGCAATCCCACCACTTTTGTTCTTCCTTCTATGTCTCCCTCTGAAGAGGAGAAATGGATATTAGTGATGAGTAATAATTCTCAGATTCTGAGCATGTAACAACCATTCTGATGTAGGTATGTTTTGTGGTAGGATTGTAACAATAGTAGCCCTTCTTGTTTGAAAAATGCATATATCAACACATAAATCTAGTTTGCTTCTTTGGTTTTTATATAGATGGACAAATGTTATACATCCAAATACATGTGGGGAAAACATAAATATAGATGATAATGTAGCATGATTGGACATAACCTATAATGGAGTCTTAAATTCTAAGACTTTAGAAGGCATGCGATTTAGTAGGTGGACAACAGTTACTATAGCTTTATTCTAGTAGTGGTGAGGTACATGTGCCCTAATTAGTAATACACATACAATTTTCAGAATGTGTCTATTCTTCCATTCGGCTATGCCATTTTGTTGTGGAGTTTGACAATTTTTAGAATCTTGGTTTGCATGTTCTCCTCTATAATCTGATTTCAAGATTCTATTTTTTGCTGAAAATTGGTTCTGGATCATAACATGAAAGGCATAGAATACACTAAATACCTTGTCATTACATTTCAAAAAATATTATTTGGGTATAATATTTTATAAAATTAACTAACCAACATATACTGTGGATCGTTGAGATAAGAGATGGTTCCCAAACATTCAAATGAATCAACATAAAAGGGGTATCACTTTTATTAGAACAAATAAGGAAAGGTATACGGTGGCTTTTTGCTAAAATACAAGTCTCACATTTGAACTCTAAATAATTCAGACTAGAAAATAATTATGGAAATAACTGCCTCATATAACTAAATGAAAAGTGTCCCAACCGAATATGCCATAACTAAAAATATCATTCTTTTGTGCTGGATGAATGTTTCATCGTAATTGACTCTGCTAGAATTGAAATCATTTATGTAGTATAACCCTTCTTTTTTAGTACCATATCCAATGATCTCTTTTATGAGAGTATTGTAAAAAAATAAAAAGTTTGATACAATGGTGCTATACAATTTAATTCTTCAGTAGCTTACCCCACAAACATTAATTTATTTGTGAAAGATGGTACTAAAAAACTATTGGGTAAATATATTGATGATGATAAGTTAAAAGTTTGATACAATGGTGCTATATAATTTAATTCTTCAGTAGCTTATCCCACAAACATTAATTTATTTATGAAAGATGGTACTAAAAAAATATTGGGTAAATATATTGATGATGATAAGTGCACTATTCTAGCCCCTTTAACTAGATACATGACCCTATTAGCATTAGAAATACTAATTTTTCTTGGTTTTATATGATTGGCAAGATTATCTAGACCAAAGGTTATATGGTCTGTTGCACCAGAGTCTATTATCTAGTCATTTTTTCTTTGTTTCTTAGAAACTATGAGAGCATTGCTGTTGTGATAATAGTTGTTACCTTGATCACTATGATTAATAGTAGTCTCTACTTTTGATTCCACACGAGGAGTAAAAGAATGTTGGGTTTCTGCGTATACTATTGATGCTCGTCCAGTTCCACCATTAGCCTTTTTTAGTTTCTTTCCCTTAAGTTCATTCCACCATTCTATGTAGTTTGAAACAAGTTTCACGTGTATGTTTTATGCTCCCACAATGAGAACAACTATATCCTCCACCCTTTGTTTCTCCTTTAACTTTTGTTAAAAAATTCAGTTTTCCCCCTCGGTGTTGCATACCCTATTTTTTCATTGGTCATATGTAATAGTAGGCTAGTTTCCCCTCCTCTAATTGCGATAATTGAAGCCATAAGACCACCATTGGTTGCGAGCATGACTGATTGTCTGATGTCTTCCCTTTGAATATAGGCATAGGCTTGTTCAACAGTTGTAAATGTTGTAGTTAAAGTACATCATTCCTGATTTTATCAAGTCTATCACCTGGTCTATTAAGAAAAATATAAACCTGATCTTCTTGAAGCAAGGTGTTATATTTTTTGTATATCACTTGTGCACTCCATTAGATTTGGGTAGAGAAAGTCAATTTCCCTTTATAAGCCTTGAAGACCATTATGGTATGACTCGATGAATTCTCCACTTTGTCTTATTTGAGTGACCCATCTCTTTAAATTATGTACTTGAGATTTGTCATTCCCATCAAAAAAGGTTATAGCAATTGATTCTCATACATGTTTGGCTATCAGAAACCGAATAAAGTTGCTACATAGTGATGGGTGATTAGTACTTAAAAGTGCATTTTTATCATGGTTTTATATCATTATTTTGCACTTGAAGTATCAATAACTCCTTAACTAAAGCATGTTTTATAATAATATATCTAATAATACAAGATACCTTTAATTTGTGGTAAATATTCATTTTAAATACAG
>NW_011500729.1:11399-12595 GCF_000495115.2 Populus euphratica
GATGATTTTTCATCCTCAAAAAATTTATGCTTGAAATACTTGTTTAGTGATATGTTAATTTAATTGAATTTTTTTCTTTTTCATTATTATTATTATTATGATTTTTTTCTTCTTCATTATTATTATTATTATTATTATTATCATTATTATTTGAGTCATTCTTGCAGTTAAATCTTCAAGAATAGCAGCAGTTCCTTGTTAATTTTGTTCCACTAAATTAGTAGGGGTTACCATCATCTTTTGTGCTGTTGTTATTGTTATTATAATAGCTTTCACTAATTTAAAGGAAAAAGAAGAGAGTTTTTATGTATCGTTTTGGCATCATGTTAATAAAAAAAGAAATATGGAATCTATATTTGTTTTATTCATTATTTTAAGTTAGTATTTCTATATATACACAGAGAAGGGGTTCTTAATAGATATGGATTCTTGCCACATATAAGACTTATATAGCGATAGAGTAAATCAATTGCTAAAATCTCTCATACAAACTCTGTACTAAATCAATATATAGTTAATGTCAACACCATACACACTTTAACTAATTTTTTTAATATTTAATAAATATTAAAGTAAAAATTTTCCCTTACCCCACTTAATAATAACAAAAATTCCAAGGTTAAAAAGATGAAAATCACCCCTGACCAAAGCTAGATTTTTTTTTTCTTAGCTAGCTTTTTTTTTCTTTTTTCTTTTTAATTTCAAGGGCATTTCAATAACTTAATTATGCATTTGAAGTTGAAAATGAAAAAAAAAATCCCTATACAAAGACCTTATTTTTCTTTGTTTCTAAAAGTATTTTTATAAAAATAATTAAAAGATCCAAATACCCTATCAATTAGGATAAAGTTTTATATAATAAGGGAGATATGACATTATTATTATGCCTTTCCTTTCAAGTTTATTTTTTTATAATGTTAATGCGACCTAGAATTATATTTAACCATATTTTTTATATACTATATATTATTTTCTTATATTTATTTTGCTAGGAGCACAAGTAATCTAACTCTTTACAATGTTCTATGATTAGTACTTAAAAGTGCATTTTTATCATGGTTTTATATCATCATTTTGCACTTGAAGTATCAATAACTCCTTAACTAAAGCATGTTTTATAATAATATATCTAATAATATAAGATACATTTAATTTATGGTAAATGTTCATTTCAAATGCAGGCCTATCACATAAAT
>NW_011500729.1:13398-40952 GCF_000495115.2 Populus euphratica
ATTATTATTATTATTATTATTATTATTATTATTATTATTATTATTATAGTTATAGTTATTGTTGCTATTGCTATTATTGTTGGCTGGGAGACTAAGTCTATTTGAGCCTACTCATTGCTATTTTATTTATTTAGCCCATTTAGGCCTATCTCATTGTTATTTTATTTATTTAGCCCATGGAGGCCTATCTCATTGTTATTTTATTTATTTAACCCTTTTAGACCTACTCATTGTCATTTTGTTATTTATGTTAAATAATTTGATTTGATGGGTCGAGCCTAATAGCAGAGTGTTTTAGGATTTACTATTTATATGTTCCTTTATTATTTTGAGAGATAATTTTGATGATTAATGAAAATATTACAGACTTAGCATATCTCCAATCCCTTGTCTTCTCTTTTTTAGCTTTTTTTCCCCCCTAAAAGCTTCTTTCCTTTAATTTTGTTATTTATTATCCCATATCAAATTTAGTATTAAAACCAGGGTTTTAATTATTCTTACAATTAAACAATCCATAATATTTATGCTAAACCTTAGATCTGGTTTGATTTAAAAAACATTGTTAATTGTTAAAAAAAACACATTGTTCTGATTATATAAAAAAAAACATTGTTCATAATCCATGATTGTAATATGGTTTTCTAGCAACAGCGCCCTTGCCATCAGCAGCATCTTAGCCAGTCACAACGATGCCCCTGGCATTAGTGGCACCTCAGCCAGTCACAGTGGCAGACCTACCACTGAAAAGACCTACGTATCAATCTACCAATCCATGCCGATTTGCTACCTTCGACACAGACCAACGACAACCACCAGATTGACATCATAAGAGACATCAATGGATCTTCAGCGTTAGCAGTATAAAACCACTAGCCATAGCTACCCACAAACCTTTCTCCACAAATACTAATTAGTGGCTCCTCTCAGCAAAGGCAGCGCTTCAGCTAATGTCATCCTCTTCAGTGCTAATGACTGAGCTTCAGCTGGCTCCGTCCATAGTACCATGACTATCCACTATTAGCAACAGATAGAGTAGTAGAACCGACTAGTGGCAACCATCATCTTCAACAGATTGCAGTTGTCCTTGCCTTCAGCTACCTCACCGCGCCGCCAATAATAAAAAGTAAGGAGGTAGGAAAGAAGGAAATAAAAGCTGGAAAAATAATTAACCCAGCCACGTTAGCACCATGTTAGAGCATCCGCATCATCTGTTGCGACATCAGTTCTTGCCACGTTGTCTGCCACGCTGTCAGTTCCTAACACGTTATCATATTTTGCCACATCATTTGCCTTGCCAGCATATCCTGTTATGTCAGCTGCCATGTAATCCTTCACTACCATATCATCCGATCAGAATTTTTTACCTATTGAAAATAATCTTTCCTGGTATGTTTTTACACTAGTTAACCAAGATTTAACATTAATATTATTCTTTGTGCTAGCCCATAACTAAATTACATAGCCCATCGTTTAATTGAATTACCTTAATTTTGAGCCATTGAAGATCTAATCCTTTTAATTAATTGTGGAGCTTGGTTAAATTAGTGGAAAAATTGAAACATTATGTTTAGATTACTTGTGTTCATTTAGAGGACTTATATTGCTTGCTTGCATATTTTCCTGGTTTAATATGTCATTACTTAGTTTCCAAGATAAAAAATAAAAATAAAATAAAAAAATATTTTTTTTATTAGCTATAATTTTATTTTACGTTTTTACTTGCAAGTGTTATTTGTGATCTTAGTCTCAAGATTAATTTTTGCATGCATTTATATAGTGGTCGTTTAGTACACAATTTAGAAGTCATAGTTACAATGGACCCGAACTTTAGTAATGTTCTTATAGATATTCAAGAACAATTACATCTAATGCGAATGAAAATGAGCAACACGTCCAATCAAATGAACAACCTTTCTAGAAGGGTGGAGTCCATAAAAACTTTGCAAGTAAGATGGTCTAGTGAGAGTGAACATTCTAGTGACAACCATAGAAATCCTCAAAGATTAGTTCCTCATAGGAACCACCAACATAATCAACATCAGGGTCACAATAACTTTGATGATCCTAATGATAGTAAACGTTCCAATGATTATCATCAAAGACCAATTCACCCTAGAAACCGTTAAATATAACTGCAATTAGGGCCATTATAACTATGATGACCTTAACGAGCGAGTCATAGGGCATATATCACGGTAGAAGCCCTAACTTTTGAGGATCAACTTGACCCGTGGATTTTTGATTGATGGATTGTGACATGGATTAATTCTTTAGCTGGTATAATTTATCTAAGAATAGAAGGGTAAGATTTGCAAAGATGAAACTTAGTGGAACCGCTCAGCTCTATTGGGAAAGTGTAAAAGAGTTTTTGATTAGGAGAGGTCAACCCCTTATTACTAAAATGAAGACTAAGTTAGAAGAAAAGTATTTGCCTTATTCTTATAGAGGAAATATTTTAAACCAATAGAATAACTTAAGGCAAAGAGGCAAGTCTGTCAATGAATAAATGGTACAATTTGATGAGTATAGGATGAGATGTGTAATTAGGGAGGATGAAGTGATGACCCTAAGTAGATTTTGAAAAGGTTTAAATGATGACCTTAGAAAAGAGGTTGTGCTTCAAGGTGTTCCACCCTTAATGAAGTTTATACCATAGTACAAAATTATGACTTGGTTATAAAAATTTAGTGGACAAGACATCACGACACTCGTAATAACTTTTCTAGATCTCAACTGGGTAGTAATAACTCCATATCAGGTGCCCTACCTCCTAAGCCCAATCATTTGATTTCCTAGATGCCTAAAGAAGATAAAGGTAAGGGTATTTTTCATGAAGCACCTAAGATAACCTTAAGAATTCAGTGTTTTAAGTGTCAGGGTTTTGATCATATTTCCTCTTGTTGCCCTAATAAGGCTATATTCATTAAGAGGCAAGAGGATATGGGTGAAGAAGATAATTGTGATAATAAGATATATGAACCCAATCCTGATGACTTTCAGGATCTAAATGATGAGGAAAAGTCTAACTTATTAGGATGTGTTAGGTTTATATCCACTCAAATCAAGACAACAAGGTTAAGTGTGGTTATATGTGCTTTAACGCAACCTAAAGGAACTGAGGATTGCAGAAAGACTGCTATTTTTTACACTTACATTAAATATAGAGATAAAGGGTAAGATCATCATAGATAGTGGTAGTTGTATCAATATAGTTTCTTCGAGTAGTGCATCCTGCTTAGGTTTAAAGTCTATTCCACACCCTAAACTCTATAATGTATCTTGGGTTAATGATACATCTATAAATGCCAAAGAGAGATGTCTTTTTTCCATAAAGATCTTGGACTATCATAAAGAAATTTAGTGTGATATCATTTTTATGGATGTAGGGCATGTCATTTTGGGTAAGCCTTAGTTATATGATTTGGATGTTATAATTTTGAGATGATCAAATTCTTATTCATTCGTCTTTTAAGGTAAAAAAATCCAACTTATTTAATTACCTGCAAGGTCTAATGATAATAGTTAGAAGAAGAATAGAGTGAAAGAAGGAGGGCTTAACATAACAAGTTCTAAAGATTTTGATAAGGAGATTTGTGAGGAGTCTGTTATATTTACTGTAGTGGCTAAGGAGATTGTAGAAGACTTTTTAGAAAAGCCACCTGAAGAGGGAAGAGAAGTGTTTAAAGAATTTCTAGATGTTTTCCCTTCTAAACTATCTGATGCTTTACCCTTTATGCGTGATGTTCAACATGCCATAGATTTTATCCTTGGCACCACATTACCAAACTTGCTTCACTATAAGATGAACCCGCGTGAACATGTTAACTTGTAAAGGCAAGTATGTGAGTTGTTATAAAAGATATTTATACAAGAGAGTTTGAGCCTATATGCAGTACATGCACTATTAACACCTTAGAAAAATGGATCATAGAGAATGTGTGTAGATAGTTGAGCCATCAATAGGATTACAATCAAGTATCATTTTCCAATTCCTTGATTGGATGACATGCTAGATATGATGGCAAAAGCCTAGATCTTCTTTAAGATTGACTTGAAGAGTGGGTATCATCAGATTAGGATTCATCTAAGAGATGAGCAGAAAACAACATTTAAGACTAAGAATGGTTTATATGAATGGTTAGTCATACCTTTCGAACTTTCCAATGCACCAAACATGCTTATAAGAGTAATGACATAAGTGCTTAGACCATTTATGGGAAGGTTCTTAGTGGTATACTTTAATGATATTTTTATTTATAGCAAAACCAAGGAATAACATTTTGATCATCTTATTCAAGTTTGTACCACCCTAAGAAAGGCAAGTTTGTTTGCAAATGTCAAAAAATGTTCTTTCTTTACAAATCAAGTGGTCTTTCTAGGATTTAAAATGTCATATCTTTGCTGACCTCCAAAAAGTCTAAGCGATAGTAGATTGGCCTGAACCTAAGACTATTTATGAGATTCATAGTTTTTATGGGCTTGTGACTTTCTATCATCGTTTTATTAAGGGATTTAGAACTATTATATTGTGTCTCCTATCACAGATTATTTGAAACAATGTGAGTTTAAGTGGAGCAAAGGAACTAATAGGGCATTTGAGGAGGTTAAGAAGAAAATGACAAAGGCGCCAATAATGTGGCTACCTAATTTTACTAAAGTGTTTGAATTAGAATGTGATGCTTCGGGAGTTGGTATAGGTGGAGTACTTAGTCAGGAACATCACCTTATAGCCTACTTTAGTGAGAAAATTAATGAAGCAAAACAAAAGTACTCAACTTATGATAAAGAGTTTTATGCGATTGTTTAGGCTTTGTGCTGTTGGCGCCATTACTTGTTACCATACAAGTTTGTTCTTTACTCCAACCATGAGGCTCTCCGCTATCTTAACTCCAAAAAGAAGCTTAATCATAGGCGTGATTATTGGGTTGAATATTTATAAGCATACTTATTTGTTTTGAAACATAAATCTAGAATAGAGAATAAGGCTGCAGATGCTTTGAGTCGTTGAGTAACACTATTATTTGTAATGAGTGCTGAAGTCATAGGATTTGAGAGACTAAAAAAAGAGTATGAATCTTGCTTAAAATTCAGAGAAATATACTTGACAATGAAGGATAAGAATCATCGTGTTATAAATGGTTATCACCTCCAAGATGGATACTTATTTTGAGATAATAAGCTTTGTATCCCACAAAAATCTGTGTGAATTTTTTATATAGGAGATTCATGCTGAAGGTCTCTCAGGATATTTTGGAAGGAATAAAATCATTTAAGAGGTGGAACGTTGGCTTTGTATGTGAATTTTTGATATGGGAGATTCATGCTGAAGGTCTCTTATGACATTTTGGAAGGAATAAAATCATCGAAGAGGTGGAACGTCGGTTTTTTTAGTCTAGTTTGAAAAGAGATATAGCTAAATTAGTAGGTTAATGTTGAACTTGCTAACTAGCTAAGCATAGAAAATAAAATGCTAGTCTTTACACCCCATTGCCCATTCCCACTTACCCTTGACAATATGTAAGTATGGATTTTAGGTTTGGACTTCCATGTATTGTAAAGAAACATGATTTTATTTTTGTGGTTGTTGACCACTTCTCTAAAATGGCCCATTTTATTCTTTGTAATAAGACTACAGATGATTCCAGAGTTGCAAAACTCTATTTTGACAAGATTGTCAAGTTGTATAGTCTTCCCCAAATCATAGTTTCGGATAGGGATGCTAGATTTATAAGTTATTTCTAGAAAATCCTTTGGTATATGGTGGGGACCAAATTGAAGTTTTCTACTGCTTACCACCCCTAAATTGATGGTCAAACTAAGGTGACTAACAGAAGTTTGGACAACTTTTTAAGGTGTCTAGTAAGTGATCATAATCAGAATTAGGATATGATTCTTCCTACGACCTAGTTTGTTTATAATAGCTCTATCAATAGGTCAATAGGTATGAGTCCTTTTGAAGTTGTACATGGTTACAAGCTTAGAAAACCTTTAGACCTTCTTCCCATGTCTCTTCATGCTAGAGTATTTGAGTCAGCTGAATCCTTTGCACATAGAATTTAGGATTTGTATATTGAGATTACTAAATAGTTTCAAGCAAGTAATGTGTAATATAAACTTCAAGCTGATTTATATAGACGATATAATAAGTTTAATATGGGAGACTATGTTATGATTTGGATTAAATCCAAGTGGTTTTCTTCGGGAGCTAATTGAAAATTGCATACACGTAGTGCTGGGCCTTTCAAAGTTCTACAACGAGTTAGCCCAAATGCTTATGTTCTTGATTTATCACATGATTTTAGCATTAGCTTTACATTTAACATTAAGGATTTAGTTGAATACTATAAACCACTTCCTATTCTAAATAATCCATTTGAGATACCACTTAACTCCCCTCTTGATGATTCTATTGAAACCTCTATCCCTTTCACTTTGAAATCAGCACAAAAAGATAATATTCATGCTATTCTAGATGAACAAGTTGTTTTTAACAAGAATGGTGAGGTTCTGGGTGGGTTGACCTAACTCAGATTGCACTTAAAATACTAAAGATATTTTTTTAGTAGCTTGATCTAGATCTTTGGGAGTACTATCAGAGTCGACTAGTGCTACACTTGACGGGGTCGAGTTCTTTAACCCCGGGAGAGTTGACGGGGACACCAGACCCACACCACAAACTACACGAGTATATAGACATAAACGACGTAGAATAGTCTAGCCTGTCATGCTTTGGCTAAGAAACTAAGCTCATTTGGGCCTATCTTATTGTTATTTTATTTATTTAGCCCATTTGGGCCTATTCATTGTTATTTTATTATTTATGATAAATAGTTTGATTTGATGGGTTGAGCTTCATAACGAGATGTTTTAGGATTTATTATTTATATATTTCTCTGTCATTTTGAAAGATAGTTTTAATGATTAATGAAAATATTGCAAACTTTGCTTATCTTCAATCCCCTTTCTTTTCCTTTTTAGCTTTTTTTTTTTTTTTTTCTAAAAGCTTCTGTTTTTTCTTGCTTTAATTTTATTATTTATTATCCCACATCAATACTTGGCTTCAGTTACTAGCTGAATCCAATATAACATAAGTCTTTTTACATCTTATATCTTGAGTATCCAAGATTAAGGAGCCCTGCTTCTAGAACAAGTATAAGAATCATTTGTATAAGTTGATAATTTTTCTATACTTATAGATGTACAAAAGATTTTTTAAGAAATCTATCATATTTATTACCTCATTAATGATATGTAAAAATATAAAAGAGATTTGTCTATCATTAATGTCATTGAAAATAAGCAACTTTTCAATTCTTTTTTTTTTTTCTAAAAATAATAAGATTTATGAGATATAAATACCTTCTTAACCATCTAAATAAGAAATTAAAACCTTTATATTTTTTAAGATCATCCATGCATTTTAGAATATTAATCATTATAAAATACAAGGAAAAATATAATTTGTTTTTAGAATTTAAAACTCTTTCAAGATTTTTATTTTTTAAATAAAATTACTATATTTTATTATCTAAGTTCCTTGATTAAGACTGTTTTTATAGATATTTAGAATTTTACTATTAATTTGATATTTTTTTGAACTAAAAAACAAAAAAATTTCACCTCAATATCTTGATTAACCATACCCACAAACTAAATAACCATACCCACAAACTAAATAACTTGTTATATAGATATTCTGGTTTTCAGACATCATCCGTGGCGCTATACAATGTGTTAATCGATGCCACCACATAAATGGTGAGCACATCACAAGACAAGGAACTTACATTCCCGATGTTCTGTAAAAAAAAAATACAATGGCTGCACGTCTTTCCGGGTGCCCCAGAACATCCATTCTCTTATTACGCTTTCCCTTAAATAATAATCTGTGGCGCCTGCAGCGTAGCACCGACATTCTGCAAGTGTTATCTATAATTAACAAGAATTTTAGTTAAATTTAGGGGACTCTGGAAACTTCAATGATCTACCAGCCTTTGGAACAGGCATCAGGATGGAAGTCACAAGGAAAATCCACTTCAAGAATCAATAACGAATCCCTGATTTCCGTTTTGAATGTAATGATTTCTCTGTCTGACATTGAAGTGATGCTGTGAACCTGCAGATATAGTTTGGTGGGACAATGGATGGTTTTCTTCAATAATCTTGCAGCTAATCTTCTGTCATCTTATCACCGGTTGGTGCACAGATGCACTGGCCTTGTTCTGGAATGAGTTTCTTATTCTAGCCTGGAGAACTGCAAGTCTTGATCTCCCATGCTTCCACAAGGGTGTTCTTCAAGTGTTGGCCTGCATATTCGGGCCTTGCACTGCTATTCGCTCCACACTTCGGCCTGTATTGTTTGCCTATTTTGTTTTCTGGGGCGTTAGCACAGGCCCACTGTTTTTCCCCCTTACCATCGACAGCATGTCATGGTTTATCATGTAGGATATTTCTATAAAAAATATACGTGAAGTAAACAAAACTGGGAATCTTGAAGACTTTGACTTTTAAAATGAGCCATAGCATGGCAGATTTTGACGGGCTAAATGACCAAGCATTTGAAATTTCATAGGGTAGCCTAATTTCAAATGTTGGGTTTTATCTGTCCTTAGTCAAATCTCAATAGATCAAGGTGTTGATTGATTTCCATCAGTCTACCATATTAGAGGTGTTGAGCTTTCTCATGAGAACGAGCTGACACCACCCAATGGACCACACACTTAGAAGAAAAGAAAACAGCAGCAAAACTTGACATAAGAAAATAACAAGTTGCTGTTAATTTAGTCACCATGATCCATTACAAAATAAAAAGACAAAATCATGAAGTTGAGAGATAAAAGAGAGAGAACATCATTGCTTCTCTCTTCTTTCTCTCTACCAACCAGCTAGCTTCACTATTTTCCAACAAACAGCAGATCAAGAAGATAAACATCATCACCACCCACTTCCTCTATCCACAAGGTGATAAAAAGCAATCTTCCTTTTATCTGTCTTCTTTTGTTTCTGTTGTTTTGTTGGTAAGTTGCTAGTCATGAAAGTGAATTGAAGGATGGTTTTATGTATACAAAATTAACCAATGTGCATTGCTACCTCAAAGATGATTGTAACAAATGGAAACTATTGAAGGATTAATAAATAATCTGTTGCCATTTCCTTGTAGCAATGCTTGTTAGTGTGTAAAGAACTTCCATAGTTCTTCATCCATAAGGTACAGAACATTTTTTTTTCCTGTGAATTTTATATGGCGCTGGTTGAGAACACCATATACAAAGTGTGAACAATCCAAGCTTGATGTAGTTTAAAGGTTCTTAGTTTGAACTTTAAAGGTTCATGTTTCTTGTTTTCTTTTTTCCCCCCACCTCTGATAATCCGTTTAATCTAGCCCCTTCTTGTCTACTGTTCTGTTCTCTTTTTCAATCTTTGGTAATGTTCAATGGAGTTCCGGATTTGAATTGTTGTCTTAAATCTTTGGCAGTGTACTTTCTAGTTCTTTTCATGCGTATATTTGAGAGGATCTTTGCAGTAAGATTTTCTTTAGTCTTGAGGAAACATAATCTGTCTCACTTCCTTGACATATGAAAGAATAGCAAGTTGTTTCTCTGTATGTTTTATTCTGCTAAATATTTGTGCGAAGTGAAGAGGGCATTAGGGGCATAAATCATCCTTGTGATTTCATATATAGACATCATCTTAAATAATAGAGGTAGATTCTAATTTTGGCAGTGTCCCAAGGGATCAATCTGTTAATTTTATCAAGAGTTATACCCCTTTTCTTGGATCATCGTGATCATCGTGATTGAACATGTTCTACTTTTTAGATATGTATCCATGATAGGATAAACAAACAAGTGCTTTTGATGTGAATATAGGATTTTACCTCCTGGAGATTCTAACAAGTTGTTTTGACAAGGATGTTCTGTTTTCTTTTGTTGCTTGATTCTTGTCCTCATTTCTTTTGATTCATTGTTTAGTTTATTTGGATGCTGTGCAGAGAAAGGGAGATGGAGGCTGAAATGGTGGATCAGTACTGGTGTCATATGTGTTCTCAGATGGTGAACCCGGCAACGGAAGCTGATATTAAATGCCCCTTTTGTGAGAGTGGTTTTCTGGAAGAGATGGGCAGCACGAGAGAAGTCAACAACAGTGGCTTTGATTTAGGATCAGAACATGTGTTCTCCCTTTGGGATACAATCTTACTGGACCTTACGGATGGCTTAGGCACTTCTGGTTTGAGAAGCATAGCTCAAGAACATATTAGCAGTCCCAGTTCACCATATGAAGATGAGCTAGACTTTGAGTCTTTACATCGGAGAAGGGGTAGAAGAAGCGCATCTTCAGTCCAGAGCTTACTTCAAGATCTTAATCTGGGAGCAGAGAATTATGAAAATGACAGAGAGAGCACTGGCAGCAGCAGCAGCAGCATTTTGATTTTGGTTAATCCTTTTAATGAAGAGGCAATAATTCTTCAGAGTCCCGATGATACGAACCAAGCTGAAAACCCAAGTCAAAACGTGACAAGTTCTTTCCGGGACTACCTTATAGGACCTGGTGTGGATTTACTGCTACATCATTTGGCTGAGAGTGGTCCTAACCGTTACGGGACTCCTCCAGCAAATAAAGAAGCAGTTAAAGCAATGCCAACAGTTTCCATTAATCAGAATTTGCAGTGTTCAATATGCTTGGAAGAGTTTGAGATTGGATCTGAAGCAAAGGAGATGCCATGCAAACACAAATTCCATGGAGAGTGTATTGTTCCATGGCTGGAACTTCATAGTTCCTGCCCAGTTTGCAGGTTCCTAATGCACTCAGATGATTCCAAGACTGAAGTCAGTCAGTCGAGAAGTGACGCAGAGACAATGGAGAACAACGATGCTAGAAACACTTGGGTCCCTATCTCATGGCCTTTTGATGGTTTGTTTCCTTTATCAGGATCTCAAAATGGTGGGAGTTCTATTTCAGCACCCTCGTCGACAACGATGCCTGGAAGTACTTCCTACACCGATGAAACTTGAACACTTGGTTTTTTGTTCCTTTCTGTGTTTCCTTGGCTTTCTTCTGTATATTGCCATCTTATCTTAGCAAAATGGTACACTCTCCATATGTAAATAAAGCAATGATATTGGTGCCTTTTTGTATCGTGTAAGCAATTTTGACACCTGATGATGAGATTCCATATAACTAGATTTCTGGAATTGGATTTAGGCAGTCTGGTTGACGAGTAGCACAGAAGAGAACGCAAGAACGTAATTTGTTTCCCTAGCTAGTTCTAAATCCTAGATTTAAATCTGAGCTGATGATCTGCTTGACCGAATGACACAGACCTTACAAGTCCCTCCTTTTCCTTCGCCGTCTTCGTCTCTGTCTTTGTTCGTTAGATAAAAAGACAGATTAGGCTCGGGAGAAAAGTTGATGCTGCTCATTTCAGGTTTGCAAATTCTTTCACCTGAAACTAGGACTGCAGACTCAGAAATCTACTGAATTTTGGGCCTTGGAGCTTAAGGAAATGAGAGGAGGAGTTCTCAGAATTCCGTGGGTTTTGATGCTGCTTCTTCACTTCTTGAAAGATCTGTCCAGAAGAATGAGATGCTACTGCAGCAACACTTTTCTTAAAAAGTTGATTGCTTGAGTTGCTGTGCTTCATTTGTTACTGTCAGGCTTGACGGAACCTTTTCTCGTTGTGGTTGGATTGGCTCCAAGCTAAACAATGCAGCATTGCATTGGCCTCCGGGATTAAAACTGTTTACTACTAAATAGGCCAGTAATATTTTTTAAAGGTGAATAAAAACTACTGAAGCATGGGAAAACAGAACTCATAATGCATCTACGCAGAGCACAAAATAAATTGCCAAAATTGTGAAGATGCTCTCTTCAATATTCAGTTACTTATCATTGTTCCAACATCACTTAAACTTAAACAGACGATAAACTATTAAAAAATTAGATGCCTCATCATCTGTAAAATCTTTCAACCCAATCTGTCCACAATATGATCACTGCACTCGCAAGATCTTGATAACAGAGGCAGTACCAATCTTGTGCAATGCTACAACCGAGTCTCCTGGCTTGCACAGTCCCTTCATCTTCGCATATTGGAAGGCCATCTCAATTGTTTCTTCAGTGGACTCACTATGATAAACCTTGCCTGATACTGAGGTCAAAACAGGCATCAGACCCCGGTAAATAAGGCTATGCCTTGCTGGAGCTTCATCACTGCACGACCCCTCAAAGGAATCATTTCTATTCTCTGGAACGATCATTGACAAAATTGGCATGCTTGGTCGGTACTTAGACACCAACTTTGCTGTGGTTCCACCCTTGGTTAGGACTAAAATAAATGCTGCTTTGATGGTGTTTGCTGTCTTGACTGCTGAAGAAGCCATACTTTCTAATGGGGTCATAGGCATAGGAGCAGTTGCCATTATTGTCTTGAAAAGATGCCCATAATCTATGAAGTTCTCAGCCTCCATGCATATTCTAGACATGGTTTCAACAGTAAGCTCAGGGTAGGCTCCAGCAGCAGTTTCTCCACTGAGCATCACACAATCAGTACCATCAAGAACTGCATTGGCAACATCCGTAGCCTCAGCTCTAGTAGGCCTTGGAGACTTGATCATGGACTCCAACATCTGAGTAGCAGTCACTACAGGCTTTCCTTTTATGTTGGCCTTGTTTATCATCACTTTCTGAGCAAGAAATATTTTCTCAATTGGAATTTCCATTCCCAGGTCACCTCGTGCAACCATAAATGCATCAGAATTTGCAAGAATGTCATCAAAATTAGCAACCCCTTCTTGATTTTCAACCTGCCAAAATATAGAACCAAAAGGTCAATTTGATGATCGTTTTGCTTCAAAACTGTAACTCAGCAGCATATAGCCTGGTGTTAGCTAATCATCATGGAGTCACTCTGTAGGCATTTCTATGTTATTTGTGTCAATTCAAAATTGTAAATCCTAAGAAGTCACCCTTTAGTTCTAACAGAGAAAATGAAGGCCCACTTTGAAAGTTAACTCTAGAGGCATATTGGCACAAGATTCAGATATTATCGACTTACCTTTGACATGAGAAGGATGTTCTTTCCATCATTCCCTAGCAGCTTTCTGACCTCCATGAGATCTGAACCTTTGCGAACAAAGGACAGTGCGATCATGTCAATCTTATTAGGGACACCCCACTTCAGGATATCCTCCTTATCCTTCTCTGTTAAGGTAGGGAGATCGACGACAACTCCAGGAAGATTCACATTCTTCTTCTCACCCAAAACAGCAGAATTTTCACAGCGACAACGGACCAATCCCGAGTCCTTGTCACAAGCCAAAACTGTTAGTGAAATTGTGCCATCAGAACACAAAATAACACTTCCTGGCTGAACATCTTCAGCCAACTTCAGGTAGCTCATACAGATCATATTCTCATCACCCTTTAAGCTATAATCAGTAGTGATAAGTATCTCCATGCCCTGCTTGAGCTGCACAGGCTTCCCATCTTTCAAGAATCCAGTCCGAATTTCCGGTCCCTGTACTCATCACAATTTGCGAATATTCATAGTCAGTCAAGTTCCAAGTATTGCACTAGAATTCAGAAATAGCTGGCAAAATTCGGTATGATCTTTAAATCATCTCATGGCAAAATAAAGACATTTAACTCATTATTGAGAGGAAAAAAAAAAATAGGGCAGCATCCAAGGTAGACGATATGTTTGCAAACCAGATCCAATAACCATAAAAGAACATTGATTCCCAATGCAGCCTATCCCCCCAAATGCAATTATGCAAAGGTTCACACATCATCAACAAGTTTTTATTCTTTTAAAAGCAGAGAACATATTCTGTAGAACTTAACGTGCATTCCATTGTCTCTTTCCATATGTATTGATTATACTAAAACTATGGCTAAAGGAAGTTTATACTGACAATAATGATATGGGACAGGGTTGACCTCAAGAAAAAATTAATTATTTCCCACAGAGAGAAGCACATCAAATTGATGATATTGGGCACAGAAAAAAGAATGGCTGTTAATAATCTAATGTAGATTTCACATGGGAATCTCAAGAGAATTAACATCAAATTAGCAGTAATATTATCATGGAAAATTAAGGAACAAAGTAAAAGAATTCAAAGAACAAAAAAAAAAACTATAATCTCCTAAAACAAAAACATTAAGAAATAATAATAATAATAATAAAAAAGAAAATCTACAAACAAACGCTAATGCATTAAATGGAGAAAACAAAAAAGACAGGAGTTAAGAAAGATATTGGCACCTTGGTGTCCAACATGACAGCACATAGAATGCCAGTATTGTTCATGGCAGTCCTAAGATTATCAAGGGTTTCTTGGTGATAAGCATGAGTTCCATGCGAAAAGTTGAAGCGAGCAACGTTCATGCCAGCCCTTAAAAGCCTCTCAATCATCTCAACAGACCTTGACTGTGGCCCTAACGTGCATACTATCTTCGTCTTTCTCGTCCTCGTGTCCTCCCCTACCACCAAGCTTTGACCACCTAGAACATTCTCCATTGTCGCTAATTAAAAACTTGAAGAGAAAACGAAAACAGAGATTTTTAGGTTACTACAAAAGTTGGGGAAGTCTAAAAGGGTTTATGGAGGGTTTTTCAGTTGGAGAAATGGAGAAATGGTAATGACAAGGGCTAAGGGCTGTGTGTGTGTCTATATAAGGTTAGGATTATACTTGCCGTTTAGTCCACTTATTCATGGTATTAATAAAAGTTTAACAATTTAAAAATTCTTTGAGAACAAGGGTGAAAAAGAAATATTCTTTTTTTTAAAAAAAAAATTAGGATGCCTTGTGACTCAAGGAAACAAAAGGAGAACTTCTAAAATTTTGTTTTGTTTGTTTAGGAAAACAATTTCTCAAGGGAGACACAAATAGAAATTAATTATTGTTTAAAATACTTTTTACCCTCATATTTTACTTTTAGATTATAATAGTGTAATTTTTTAAAATCTCTAATTTGATCCTCGAATATTCTTTTGCACAATTGAGTTATTTTAAGACCAAATTAAAGTTAATTACATGGTTTTTTTTGTTTTTTTGTAAGGGATAGTTGAATTGAAAAAAAAAAGGACTAAAGTAAAAAAAATGGATAATAATGGTGGCAGATTGAAAATTTTAATCAAAAATTTATTTAAGTCCCTCATCTATTTTAATTAATAGGTGAACACTCCTTTGATTTTTACAAAATTCAACTTTGATACCAAACTTTATTTTACTTATTTTTAGTCTTTTTTTTTTGTTGGAGAAGAGGAAAGAGGTCATTGGAATCCAACTTATAAAAAGAAAATATCCATTGGTGAAGAATTTGACTATTAATATGGTTGTGTTTTTATGTCAAATAATTTCATATGATTAGAGTAAATGAAATTATAATTTTTTTTTACCATAAAAATATAAGCTTAAAAAAGTTTTTTTTTTCTTAGTGAATTTTAGGTTTTAATGTGATTTTTTATGTTCTTCATAGCCATGAATTTGTATTTAGTTTTTTCCTCCAAATTATAAGGTTGAATAAACAAAGCATTGCCTGCTAATGCAAGCGACTTGTTATTTTTTTTCCTAATATATGGGGTGGATGACATGTTGTCCTCCTCAATAAATTAAAAACAAAATATAAGCCAGTGAATAGGCTATTGCTTGATTGGGTTAGGTGCTAGGCCTGACCCATTAAGCCCAAAATATTTGGCTTGTTTTTTTTTTAATTTTAATTTTTAAAAAAAATAACGCATTAGTTGATATTTTTTTTTTCAAATAAATTTTAAGTTGATGTTTTAATTAGTTTGTGATGATTTTTTTTAATGATATTAGGTGTTTTTAATTTTTAAAGAGGTATGTATTATTTATATGTGATTTTTTCTTAATTTTATATATATTAATTTTTTTTAAATTGATTTTTTATAAAAGTTTTCATGTGTGTAGCCTTTCATTATTTAGGTATGCTTAGTTTTTAAAGAGGTGTGTATGATTTATATGTGATTTATTTAATTTTATGTAGATTAATTTTTTTTAACATTGATTTTTTATAAGATTTTTCATGTGTGTAGCCTTGCATTATTTTTTGTTTTGATTTAATAAAATTTATATTTGTGTCCATTTCTATGTTTTTTTATTACAAATTTATTTTGATAGAGAAATTTATTAAACATAACAAAATAAACCACTTGTGTTACGATGTTAAATATTTTGATCTTTATTCGCTTGATTTTTTTACAGCAACTCAGTATTAGATTGATGTTTTATTATTATTATATATATATATATATATATATATATATACACACACACATATAACACTAGAGTCTATAAGTTAGTTCATAAGCTTGGCGTGCTAGCTCGGGTTATCTAGTTAATAATTTTGATGAGTTCACCTACTGGTTATATATGCTTTTTTTATTTTTAGTTCTTTAATTATTTTTAATTGTTTTTTCTTGATTATATTCTTTAATATTGGATTGGTTGAGAAATAAATTGCATGGATTTTTTTTATTTCTTTAAGGTTATTATTTTCTCAAATAATTTTTTATTTTTAGGTTGGTGCTAAATTTTGTGACTATATATTTTTATTATATAAGTAAAAAATTATAAAAAACAAATTATTAAACTTAATGGAATACATGACATAGTTTGCTTGGGAGCTGAGATCGATCTAATGTGTCATTCTTTTAGTAGTTTTTGGGAAAAAAAAATGGTTATTATCTTGAAATTTTATTAAAAGCTAAGCTATATTTTTTCTAATCATCAAGATTGCATTTTGATATATGAAATCAATCAATATAATTCGAGTCAACTCTCTCATAATTTAGTTTCAAACGAGTTAAAAAAAAAGTTAGGTTACGAGATTTCAAAATTAATTCATTAAGCAAGATTTAATAACACAATAAAAAAATTCTTCTTATTTTTAATATTTTTTTACATTTTAAAAAATTTATTTGACCTGTGGTGTAAAGCTTGCTAATAAACTATTGCTAGTTATGCCGGTTTATGCATATAAAAATATATAAGTAGGAAAAGAATCTCGGAAGAAATTATACTTTTTTTCTTGTACAAATAGAAAATTCCTCTCATTTTTTTATATAAAGAGAAAATTAATTTGTGAGTTGGATTAACTCGTCTTTCCCAAACTTAGAATAATAAGAAAAAGAAAAGCTGAATTATATTTTATCCTTGGATTCCTCTTTCCCAAAATTAAATTAATAATAAAATATGCTAAAGTATGTTGCACTATATATTCTAGTGTCTACCGTGTAATCCTAATTCCATGAATCGCTAATTTTATTGTGGAATGTGGAGAGGTGTAATTATAATATGATAACTAGACCGAAAAAATATCCGGATTGCAAAATAAAATAAAAATAAAATAAAATAAAATAAAATATATTTATTTAATTAATGATTAATTATTTTATGTTACTAACTTAATTACTTACTAATATCAATTCATAATCACTCTAGATAAATAAATTTATCCCTTTTTAAATTTGGATAAACTACAATAACCTTTCTTAAATATCATGGTGAAATGTGAAATTATAAAGTCCGTCTAATTAAAATATTGAATATTTGACAAGAATTCCTTCACATTAAAAATATTATTATTATTTTTTTTAAATCCCTTTTAATTATATCTAAAACTCATTGGATAATATTAAATTCATTCCCTAGAGGAATTTTAAAATGCAAAGGACATTTCACGCACAAGAGAATATGGAAGAAGAGAGGAAAGGCTGGGAACCAATATTCTTTCCTGGATGTTTGGATGGCAAGAAAAGAGGAAATTCAAAGAATATAATCAAACACTGAAAGCTTCTCTTCTTCCAAAAAAAACACAGAAAGCTTCTCCTTCACAGTCTAATGTCCATTGATCTTCCATGTAATAATAATTAATGATTGGTGGAATCGAGTGCTGCACCGCCCTCAAGAAGCATAAGGTATAATCCTCTGTCGGCGGCTTGTATCAACTTGGACCATTGAATTTCATGGCCATCATCAAAGTAAAAGCTTGGTAATATATACTGAGCTGAAGAACAATGGTAGTCTGGCTAAAACTAAACGGCTATGATTTAACTCGTGTTAAATCATAACCTAACCACAGGGGCTCGAAATATCGGCAAGGAGTTAATACCCTAGTTGTAAGACCAGGCTGAGTCGGGGCCGGCAGGTCAACATGCCGACCCGGGCCTAGTCTGGTTCACAAGAAAACCTCGACTTTCTTTTAAAGATGTCTTTAGAAGCTTAAAAAAAAATATTAGAGTTGATTGAAGTTCATTTATTTAACGTAACTTGTTTGGTGTTATGGTTGTTGTTGAGGTTGTTATTTAAAAAAAATTATTTTATAAAAATTATTTTTAATTAAAATTAAGTTGAAAAAATATATATTTAGTTAAAACTGTGATTGGAATTGAGGTTGAATAAAAAGTAGTTTAACATATTTGATTAAAAAAATACTTTTTAAATTGAGATTATAAAATAATTAATATATATATATATTAATATAAATATTGTAGATTTAACTACTGTTATTACATAATGAAATAAATAATATTAATATCAAATATTTTTTATTATTTTATTAAACTATATGTAATGTCATTGCATGCGAAATCTATCCAACAATGACTATATTTCTCATGATTTCTTAAGTGAGCAACAATAAAAACTGATTTTTTTATTACGTCATCAAGTGATCTCCTTCTAATTTTTCAAATAAAACATAATTAAAATAAAAAAAATTAATTGGGTCGGACCTGTCAAAAACATAATTGGAATTGCGATCAAATTACACAAATGATACGTTATTATATGATATTTTTCTAATTTATATAGTGTTATTAAATAATATTAAATATTAGTTTTTCGAGTAAAACTCAATTTTTTTAAAAAAATTTACAATTTCAATATATACAAAATTCATTCGACAAAAACTACATTTTCTATGATTTTTTGAGCATGCAATAAAATTAGATAAAATATTATCAGGAATAAAATTGAAAGTACAGTATGAGTAAATTTAATTCACCTTAAATTATTTTTTTTTTAAATAAAAAAAATATTTTTAGTATTCATATAAACAGTAAAAATAAAATTAATTAATTATACTGATTTCTTCAAAAAAATTTTCCTTTTAGTGAACAGTACAAGTGCATAAATTCACTCACAATGTTCACTAAAATGAACAGTACGCAGTGGAGCATGACTCCACTATTTTTTTTTTTATTTACGTAGGGTGTCCGGGTCAGCTTACGCGCACCACGACTACTCTTCACGGCCCACTGAATACCCTTCAAACCCAGTAGGCATGTAAGGCACCGCGGGGGTGACAAGCGTGCACGTTAGGACTCGAACCCAGGTACAGTGGAAAGAGACAAGCCCCTTCTATTGCTAGGCCAAGCACTGGAATGCGACTCCACTATTTACTCGTACAAGAAGTGAGTGAATTTTTTAAAAATTTAAATTTTTTTACTTAAAATTAATGTTTTTTATATTTTAATTTTAATTTTGATATACGGGTATTAAAAATAATTTTTTTAAAATAAAAACTTATTATTTTAATTTTAAATAAAAAATATTTTAAACCGAAAATTACTGCTATTATACTTCAAAATACCTTCTTCCACTGGGTTAGGTGCACCGCCGGTTATAACATGAATGGTACAAGAAGGCGTGTAGCGTCTGGATTATTTCTATATTAAAATCTAAGAACATTGTAAGCATTGAGATTGAACTGAGCAACCATATGGAGTGCTAGGGTATGAGTAAGCTGCCAGAACAATTCAAAAAGGTATAGGATTAAACATCCCGAATGTTAAATGTTTATTTTGTTTATTATTGAAGATCGGGATTTTAAAATTTTGTAAATATCTTGGAGGATTATTATGAAAGAGAAAATAGAACTTGCGAATCCACAACCCTTTTTAATCATTAAAATTCTTGTTTTTTGTTTTTCGTTTATTTATTGTTGTCTTTAGCGAAATGTGCCGAAGAATTAGAGTAATTGACTGTTACGTTAAAACTTTGGAAAGCAGCAAAATAAGACTCTAGTGGGACAAAAAGCTATTCGAGGCAGCGGCAAGCCGAAAGCAATGGAAGTGATGCATCGTTGTCTGATGAGTCATAACCGAGGATGCCAATTATGCAGTAAGCAAACAAAACTGATTCAATGATTGAAGAACGTAGTGTTGTGGAGGATCCATTAAGAACAAAATCTTGGTCGGCCATCCATTCTAAGAATCCAACAAAGTGCAACCTAACCAAATGGCTGAAGCAATGCCGCGCAGCTTGAACAGTAACTGGTGCGAAGTGAGCAGAACAGCAGGGCAAAATGGAAGCGAAGATGCCCAGATAAAAAAGGCAACAAACGAACAGCTGCTAAGGACACAAAAATGGAGCGAAAAGGGCATTAATCTCAAAAGAAAAAGGATTTTAAAAAAAATCTATTAATCATGTTGGCATGCTCAACAACAAATCGAAGATGACGTAGGTAGTCTAGATATGCAACTAAACCCACACTGATCACCTCAATCTTGCTAGCAACTCATTCTTCAACATCCAAGTAAAGACAATTTCTAGTTTTAAAATTAGTGGCAAAGGCTAGGCCAAAACTCTTTGTCAAGATTTGCTCAGTTCTCTATTGTAGAATTTTTTACCTGAGCCGCAACCGCCTGTAATCCAAACAGAATGTCCATGTATTATCCTTTTCTTAACCAAGAGAACTGGAGATGCATAGGGGTTGCGACTGTTGAATGACTCCAATTATCAACATTCTCTTTCACCAACTTTTTTTATTTCATCTTTGTGAACAAAAGAGCTTCTATAGGGTCTTTGTTTACTGGTTTAGATCCTGGAATAAGAGAGATTTTATGATCAAGTTTCCTTTCTGGTGGAAGTCTTTTGCTCAGCAGATACAGACTGAAATTCTTTCAATAATGTTGTCACTTCTGCATTTACTGTCTTCTTATTAGATTCTTCTGAGACTGTTAAAGAAAACAGTTGACCAACAAAACCAAATATAACCTCCTTAGGATTCTTGTGGACCTTTGTTGCAACCATCATATGTAGTTTAGCTTCTTCAACCATTCCCTTTAACTCAATGGTTCTTCCTTCCTTCTTAAAAGAAATCTTCATCTTGATGAAGTCAACTCTTAATACAATATCACATCTCCCTAGTTTTAGCAATCTTAGATCAGCTTGAGACTGATATCCTTCCATAAATCATGAAAATTTTGGGCAGTATGCATTTCATTTCATCACACTTCCATTGGCTACTGTGCCAGCCGATGTAGTAGTTCTTTTCACCATTACCTTGACTTCTTCAACAAAACATTCATTAATGAAACTGTGGATACTCTCACTGTCAATAAAGATTACTAAATCTCTTCCAAGATAGCTTCCTCTAATCCTAGTTGTATTATGAGCATAGCTTTCTTCCAATTCATTCAGTGAAAGGCCATATTCTTCAATATCTTCAGCATCAATCTCGTTGTTGCTACCTTCCAAAGATTCCACAATTTCATCATCTTCCTCTTCATTGCCTTCTACCAAACGTATACCCTTCTACTTTTCTGCACGTTGATAACACTGGCTCGGTCACCTTCTTTATTCATATGCAAACTCTTGAGGTTGTTTTGAGCTTTACGCTGCCTCATTCTTAACTGGATTGTAAGACTTCGAAGGTTGACTGTTTGTCAATCTACTAGCGCTAACTGGAACCATTGATCTTGTGACCATCTTATTCCTCCTAACCATAGCAAGATTTGATTCCTTCTGCCATTTGGATTGTTCAAAAGCCTGTATCAAGGTGACGAGCTTCAGGATCTTCAACATAGTCTTTACATCCTCTTTAATAAAAAATTCTAGTAATTTAGGGTTCTTGGTAGTTATTAAGGATTTAAGTTCCTCAGACTTCCAAATATATTTTTCTATTCCACTCTCCTGTGTCAATTTATTGAATTCTTCTACCACATCTTCTTTGCTACCGAATCTCATACAGATTCCTTTTGGACATCCCAACTAGCTACATCTCTACTTACTCTGAATGTACCCTTCAAACTACACCTCAACTCTTCCAAGTACATAGAAGCTATTTTAGAATTAACGGCCGAGTACATAGAAGTCTTTTGATATCAGAAATCGCGTTGCCAATGAATTTTGCTCGGAGACAAGAACACCAAGTGCTTTTACATGAAAGCAGTCATCGGGGGCAGAAGAATAGAATCTGTTGTTTGAAAGGGGTCAATAATCAGTGGGGATGGGAAGAAGAATTGCTCAGAAGTATGGCAGTAGTGTTTTGCAAGAATTTTTTCACCGGAGAGGAAGGTTCAGGTTAGAGATTTCCCTTGTTAGGGGCTTTTCCTCTTATTGATCATGATGAGAGCCGCTCTCAGCTCCTAAACTAGGTGACTAATGAGGAGATTAAAAAGGCTGTTTGACATGAAGCCATATAAAGCCACAGGGCCTGCTGGATATCAGGCTTGCTTCTATCAATCCCAATGGCATATAGATGGTTCAGATGTTTGCAACTTCATTAGAACAATATTCGAAGGTAAGACAGATTAAGGCAGATATTAACAAATCCTTCCTCGTGTTAATTCCAAAGGTGCCAAAGCTAAAATATTTAAATCAATTTTGGCCTATAGGAATTTGTAATGTCAACTTTAAGATTGTGATGAATATTCTTGTTAACCAGCTCAAATCTCTAATGACTAACCTGTTGTCTGTTAAACAAAGCAGCTTTGTTCCAAGAAGAAACATCACATATAACATAGTGATGGCCCAGGAGATTATTCACCCGATGAGGAATGTGAGAGGAACACAACTTTACATGGCTTTTAAAGTAGACCTGGAGAAAGCTTACGACAGACTTAGATGGGATTTCATCAGAGATACTTTGATGGATGCGGGGTTACATAGTCAATTCGTTGATCTTGTGATGAAGTGTACAGAAACGACATCATCACTCAATAGTGTTATGGAATTATTATCCTTCTTCGAGTTTTACTCCTATAAGAGGCATTAGGAAAGATTCTCTCAGCTGATTAACAGAGAGGTTGAGACTGGATTTTGGAAACCTTTTAACGTCAGTCGTTGAGGGCCAACAGTCTCTCACCTCTGCTTTACAGATAACATGCTTTTATTTGCAGAAGCTTCGGAAAGCCAGATAAACCATATTTTACATTCCTTGCTTGAGTTTATTTGGTGATGCGGCAGGGAAGAAGGTGAATGGTGGGAAGACTAGGATTTTCTTTTCTAAAAATGTTTTGCCCAATCAAAGAAAATGCCATTAGGAGAGCTAGTGGTTTTGCAGCAACAACAACTGATTTGGGTAAGTATTTTGGTATATTCCTTTGCTCCATTAGAGAATTACTCGACGAACTAACAGTTATATCATAGAGAACATGAATCGAAAATTGGCTAGTTGGAAATCCTCTAAATTATCGTTAGCATGAAGAATCACTCCCTGTAAGTCAGTTCTAGCCTCGATCCCGTTGTATCCAATGCATTTGTCTATGCTTCTCAAGTCTCTATGCTATGAGATCGAGAAAATATGTAGCAATTTTATATGGGGTATTAGTGAAGAGAGAGGTGAAGTCCATCTTGTTAAATGAACAACTCTTTGCCGGTCAAACAGGACGGAGGCATGGACTCAGATGTTGGGTTACTAGATATCATACACAGCATACAAGTAATACAACAATAAAATAAAATAAATTTTGAGAGTTTTATCAACTATAAATTATCTAATTGTTAGCCTCCAATAATAATTTATTTAAACAAGAGATTACTATATTTAAAATGTTAGCTTTAATTTTATAATTTACATAATTTTTCTATTTAACTAACAAACATCAAATTAATAGGCTTAACTTTGTATTTATAGAAAATCTTAAAAACTTATAAATAATAAAATATATATTCCCCTCTTAAATTATATTCATATATTATTTAAGGATAATTATATAAATTTAATCAATTAAGTCCCTACTTAATTATTTTATAACTAAAATTATAATCCCTGAATTAAATATATTTTAATGCTTCATTTCTCAACTTATTTTCAATCAATTTACACTTAATTAATTATTTAAGTTTAATTTCTGACTAATGAATCTTAATGTGTGTTACCCATTAAGTTCCTACTATATTGACCCAAATATAAATGATCATTTTAAATAAATAGAATTAAATAAACTAAATAATTTAATTTATTATCAATTTAATAATTAATTAATTTATATTTGAAAATTAAGTGCACCGTTTAACAACATGCCTAAATATTAAAAAAAATCATAAGTGGTTTGACTTAATCTTATTACCTTTACCAAGATAACATGTAACAAGATTAAAATATAACATTCCCTATATAAAATAATTTAATGATTTTAAATCTAAGAATCACTTACACAACTGTTATGTGAGTCTTTTCATAAGCACATGTGATATATTCATGTGAAATCTTCATGCAGATCAATTTAATATACATGTTCTTTGATAAGTACCTACATATTAGTTCTAGGTATCCTTTATATCTTATCTTATAAAATCAACTGTTTTTTTTATAATGAAAAGAATATATCATATATTAGTCTCAACAACTCTAATAAATGTTCATCATTAAAAAACATTGATAAAAAACATTTAAGAACAATACTATGATGCAATAAGAATATTATATTATAATATTTTTATATTTTTTTTCAAAAGTTTTTTTTTCCATGAACTTTATATTTCTAGATTTATTTATCAAATATTAAACTCATAAATTAAATATATATTAATATTAAAACTAAATAATACTTTTATTTAATAAAATTTAATATGTTTGACATAAATAATAAATAAATAGAGTGATATGTAACTATCAGATTGGCTAATGTGCATCTAAACTAACATCAGAATTCTGCATTTGATGAATAAAGCGTTCATTATGAAGCTAATTAATAAAATCTGGGTAAGGTTCTTGGGAGGAAAATATGCAGAGAATAAAGATCGGGTTCCAGTTATTCAAGCGAGAGGACGAGATTCTCCATTGTGGAAGGCCATCTGTAAGATGTGGCCCCAGATTATAGAAGGCCGGGTTGGTCAGTAAGAAATGGAAGACAGGTGAGTTTTCGGAAAGACAAATGGTTAGATGGATATGGGCGGCTAATTCATCATACAATGGCTGATATCCCAGATGTGTTGGTCAATGCTAAAGTGGCAGATATGGTTGAGGACAATCAGTGGTGATGGCAACTGTCTGCTCACCTTCTCCCTATGCAAGTGGCTATGGCTTTGGCTAGCCTACCCTCCTTCCAACGTGACTGGTAGTGACAAGGTCTATTGGCTTAATTCCCCTAGAGGGATTTTCAATGTCAAATCTGCTTATAATGGATCGACATGATTCTTCAATGAACAACCAGCGTTCTTTAGAGCCTATTTGGACATTGATTTGGAGGTGGAAGGGACCAGAAAGAATCAAGACCTTCATGTGGTTAACAGTTCATGGTAATCTGATGATCAATGGCAACAGAGCACGCAGACATCTGACCAATAACCCGGTATGCGACTTATGTAACCTCGAGCTCGAATCAACATCACATGCATTGAGAGGATGTTTGTTTGCCAAGCGGATTTGGTTACAGTTGGTGGAAGCAAGAGGTAGACGAACATCCTTTGAGCCTGAGTTATTACCGTGGCTGATGCGCAATCTGGGATACATGTGCAGTTCATCCAATGCCTTGCCCTGGTCTTTCACATTTAGCGTGGCACTTTGGCATGCTTGCAAGGGCAGGAATGTATGCGTGTTTGCTGGAAACAACGTGCCTGTTTGGATTGGCTAGCATCATTGACGTTAGCCAACTAAAATAATTAAATATTAATTATATTAACATTAACCATTTTAATTTTGTATAGCACCATCAAAATCTTAAACAACTAAGTCAATAAGTTTATTAACTATTAAAACAGGTATCATTAATAACAAATTTTAAATTAAGATTCTAGCATTCCCCCACTTAATTTAAAATTATTCATACAAATAAGGAATATAAAAAACAATTAATATTGTGTAAAAAGTATTAAGTACATTTAGGGCTTGAACTTACACTTAGTGTTAATTAGTCTCCACTTAAAGAACCGTAATAACTATGATCTGATGTTTTGAACTACATTCCTTGAGCCAAGTTTAAACTTATTACACACATGACATATGAGTGATTTTAAAATTCTATAAGTGTTGAACTTTCTTTGGCGCATATATCCTATCTTATGAGTTCCTTTAAAGAGTAGCTGATTGTGTATCAAAAGTGTCATTAAGTCTCTTATTTTACATATATATTTATTATTTTTATTTGGTTTTTTTTTATAATAATTGATGTGCTTTTTAGTAATAAAGTTTGTTTTAATGTTTCGATAGGTTTTTGGAGCTTAATGAATTAATTCAGAAAATTCAATGTTGGAATTCAGAACAAAGAATTGAAGAGACATTTAGTTGAAAATTGAAGCAAATCTTGGTTCAAATAAGTGCTCCAAATTTGTCCCAAAAATCAATTCTATTCCAATTCTAGAAAAGAATATCATATGATCTATTTTAAGCCCAACTTGCCTTATGTTGTGTGCAAACTTCAACCATTAAACACTCAAGGTTTCAATGTCAATCTTAACCCAAATAATACGTATATTTGTATACTTATTTGATGCTTAAATTCAGCCCCAAATCAGCCCCAAATCAACCTTCAAATCAGCCCAAACACAATTCATGATCTTACATGTCCACACAACAACAATTGATTTATTTTGTGTAATCCATTGATCCAAGAAGGCAAGCACATGGATGGAAAGCTGGAGGGGATATTTTTACATTATTTTGGGTCAAAAAGAAGAAAGAGATAGCTCATAAATGAGGAAGAAAAACGTGCACCAAAGTGGTTGTAAAGCTGTCCTGATTTGATTTTTCAGAACATCTTTTGGTGTTTTGCCCATAACGTTTTACTCAGGTGTCCAAATGAGCTGTTCTTTAATGATCTGGAAAGGTGATAGCATTTCCTATAAATATGTCTCTAATAGACATCTCGAGAAAAGGCTTCTAAGGGGGTCTAAATTGCTGTCCACAATTAGCATCAGATCTGTGTCCGAATTTTTACTCAAATTGTGTTGTGTTCTTCTTTATAGATTTTGGTTTTTTAGCTTGTAAAACTTATTATTTCAGTTTAATTCAAGTTATTTCATGTTTATTAAAGTGTTCTTATATATAATCATGGTTGGCTAATCTCTTTCTTGGATCCAAATCAAGGATGATGGTGGTTGAGGTGAGTTCTTAAAGATATGAATGAATCTTAATGTTTATCTTCTCATTTTCTTCATGAATGATTTATTATTGCAAAGAAATTTTAGAAACCATTTAGGTAATGTTATAATCTTGAATTTTTATGCACAAACTTTAGTTTTGGTATAGAGATTGCTTGATTCAATGTCTTACTTAATATGAAAGTACTTGTTCATTCTTAAGCAATAATCAATCTTCATCCTTTTAAACTTCATTGTAATATCTTCTAATCTAATATC
>NW_011500729.1:40964-75862 GCF_000495115.2 Populus euphratica
CTTCCGATCTAATATCACCATCATTGATATTAGGTTGAGTTATCTTATATATCTTGAAGGAATCACCAATACATCACCATTAAAATTGATTTGGACCAAGATTTACTTTTTCTTATCATTTAAAATCTATTTACACGTTTTCATCTTTCAAAACAAATCCATCAATTATTTTCAACCAAGTTATTATTAATTTAATTTCTCTTGAGTTTTTTTTGTTACCTAGCTTATTTTCTAGATCTAGCTCTCTGTGGATATGACCTCGATCTTACCGAGTTAATTGCTACATCGCACACTCGTGCACTTGCGAGTTAAAACAAGCCGATCATAAAAAGCGATAGCATAGTATCATGTTTTATAATTGCTACATCGCACACTCGTGCACTTGGGCTATGAAAGTGCTTAAGCTTTTATAATAGTAACCCCACCACCAAACTTACTTAGATAAATCCTCCAATGATGTTTTGTTATCAACATCCTATAAATTTATTGTTTTTGAATTTATTCAAAAACTAACTTTTTCTAATCATCATAATCGATAGCATATTATCATAGAAATAAAACTCAAGTTCACCTTACTATATATATATATATATTAGTGAAGATAAACATTGTCTCACCTCCATTTATATATATATATATATATATATATATATATATATTAGTGGAGATAAACATTGTCTCACCTCCATTATATATAAGTGGGGATACTTAATCCCCCACTTGGCATTAATGGAGGCTTAATTGGTGGCATAAATTATAGTATGATTTATGCCCCATGCTTCCCTGACCTTATCTATAAATAGACAAGCTAAAGAGTTGAAGATGTGTGTGAGATACTGAGTGAAAACCGAAAGAATGAGAGCAGTAAAGAGATCTTGAGTGTAGAGTTGAGTTGAGAAGAGTTTTCTCCTTCTTTTTGTTTGTATTGTTTCTTTGAGTGATTAATACAAACTTGTAGCTCCGTGGAGTAGGCAAGTTGCCGAACCATGTAAATTTGTGTATGTTTGAATGCTTGAATGACCCAACAACTAGTATCAGAGCTTATTCTTGAAAAAAAGGGTGTTTGATCCAAACTCAAAAATCAAAGTTCTTAAAACGTGTTTTAGAACATACCATTGTGTAGAGGAAGACGAGACGAATCCACTAGTGAAAACTCGGTGAAGAACCAACGTCCTGTATGCCCACACGTTGACGACAACACTGCCCACGCGCACCGACACACCTCATGCGCTCCACGCGTCTTCTTCACCCGAATCTCTGCAACTAAACTGGGTTGACCTAACACGTCAGCAACCATTCTGCATAGCCATCAAACATGTCACCTGCCACGTCAGCAAAGACACGTCAGACAGTTAATCCATGTGGATCTGTCACCTTATCATTATAGGCCCTTTTTGCTTACATGTCCGACATGTCATCATAACCATGTCAGCATACTTGATCCGGTGCGATGCAGCCGCTATTCCTCCTAAACATGTCAACATACTTGATCTGATGCGGTGCAGCCGTTATTCCTCCTAACACGTGGCTTTATGTTTAGCGTCTAGTGATCCAAAAGTTTGATTGAGAAAATCTGAGCCATTCAAAGTCCGATTTGGGTGATTTTAGTGTCGTTTCCAATATTTTTTGCCATTATAGACACATCTATAAGGTCAGATTTGGCATATTCAAATCCGAGATATAGTAAAAATGGCAGATGAAATAAAGGTTGTTAGAATTGAAAAATTTGATGGAACAGATTTTGGATATTGAAAAATACAAATTGAAGACTATCTATATGGGAAGAAACTTCATCTTCCTCTATTGGGGAGCAAACTAGAAAATATGTCAAAAGAAGATTGGTAAATTCTTGATAGACAGGTTTTGGGCATTATCCGGCTATCTTTGTTAAGAAAAGTTGCTCACAATATTACAAAAGAAAAATCCACTACAAGATTGATGGAAGCCTTATTTGGGATGTATGAGAAACCCTCAGCAAATAATAAAGTGTATTTGATGAAGAAGTTGTTCAACCTGAAGATGATAGAAAGCACATCTGTTACATAGCATCTCTACAACTTTAATACCATCACAAATCAATTGTCATCTATTGAGAATGAGTTTGATGATGAGATCTATGCACTTATTTTTCTAGCTTCACTTCCAAGCAATTAGGAAGGCATGAGAACGGCCATAAGCAACTCAGCTGAAAAATCCAAACTAAAATATGATGACACCCGAGACTTGATTTTAGCTGAAGAAGTGCAAAGGAAAGACTCAGGTGAAAGTTCAAGTTCAGAGTCAGCTTTCAACATCAACACTTGAGGGAGGAGACATGATAGAGGCTTATCTAGAAGTAGATCAAAATCAAAGTACATAAGTAAAAGCAAGTTAGGACCTAGAAAGCAGGTTGAATGTTGGAATTGTGGCAAACCTGGTCATTTCATAAGGAGCTGCACAAAACTAAAAAAACCTGAAGTTGACTCAGCAAATGTTACTACAGACGAGGTACAAGATGCTTTGATTCTTGCTGTACAACGTCCAATTGATGATTGGGTCCTTGATTCTGGTGCTTCATTCCACTATACACCACACCATGAAATGATGCAAAACTATGTTGCTGGAGATCACGGTGTAGTCTATCTGGTCGATGGACAACCAATGGATATTGTGGGTATAGGAGATGTGCAAATCAAGATAATGAATGGATCTATATGGAACTTACAAAATGTAAGGCATGTTCCTAGACTAAAGAAGAAGTTGATCTTAGTTGGACAACTTGATGATAGTGGTCATTCAATCCTTTTTTTCTTGAGGTATATAGAAGGTATCAAAGGGAGCAATGGTTTTGGCTCGTAGAAAGAAAACCAGCATCCTGTATATGACCATAATATTTGCAGATATTATTGCCTTTACTAAAGAAGAAAATCAGGCATAGTTATGGCACTGTAGACTCGGCCATATGAGTCAAAAGGGGATAAAGATACTTCAGTCAAAGGGAAAGCTGCTAAAGTTAAAAAAATGTTGATCTAGACATTTGTGAAAGCCGTGTTCTTAGAAAATAAAAGAAGCTCAGTTTCTTAAAGGTTGGTAGGACCTTAAGACTAAGAAAGCTACAATGGGTACACATAGATTTATGGGGACCGACTCTAGTAGCATCTCTTGGAGGTTCTTAGTATTATGTGATTTTCATTGATGACTTCAATAGGAAGGTATGGGTCTACTTTCTGAAAAATAAGTCTGATGTGTTTAAAAAATTCAAGAAATGAAAAGCTATGATTGAGACTGAATCAGGTCTGAAGTTGAAATGCTTAAGATCTGATAATGGAGAAGAATACATTGTTGGAGGTTTCAAAGAGTATTGCATTATCCAAGGTATTATAATGGAAAAGACTATTCCAGGCACACCACAATAGAATGGCATTGTTGAACAGATGAACAAGCCCATCAATGAACGAGCTAGAAGCATGAGGTTACATTCTGGATTACCTCAAACCTTTTGGGCTGATGCAGTTCATACTGCAGTTTACTTGATCAACTATGGACAATCAGTTCCGTTGGAGTTCAGACTACCCGAGAAAGTATAGAGAGGAAAAAAAGTACAACTTTCTTATTTAAAGGTCTTTGGGTGTGTTTCCTATGTGCATATTGATTCTAATGCTCGCAACAAGCTAGATGTCAAATCCAAGAAATGTTTCTTCATTGGCTATGGAGATGAAGAATTTAGATTTTGGTTCTAGGATTATTAGAATAGAAATATTATCAGAAGCAGGAACATGATCTTCAACGAGAAAGTTTTGTACAAAGATAGATCAAGTATAGAAACAGATATGACTGATTCAGATACAAGTCCATAAAGTCTGAATACATCAGATTAGAAGGGCTTCCGGATGTTACCGAGCAGAACAAAACTCAAGAGTTTTTATAAGAAGATTCAAGCACATCTGCACCCACTACTACACAAAAAGATACGGAGCCAAGTGAACCAGTTGTTTATGTTCGCAGGTCTTCAAGGACTATAAAGCCTCCATAACGGTTCACACTTCTACTGAATTATATTTTGCTCACAAATGATGGTGAACCATTAACTTATGAAGAATCCTTATAAGATGAAAACTTGAGCAAGTGGGAGTTAACCATGAAGGATAAGATGGAGTTGTTGTTGAAGAACAATACTTGGGAGCTAACCACACTACTTGAAGGTAAGAAGGCTTTGCAAAATAAGTGGGTTTATAGAGTAAAGACTGAGTATGACAGAAGCAAACGGTTCAAGGCAAAACTTGTTGTAAAAGGGTTTTAACAAAAGAAAAGGATTGACTACTTTGAGATATTTTCTCCAAGTGTGAAGCTCACAACAATCAGAGTTGTTCTAGGGATAGTAGCAGTATAAAATTTATCTTCTGAACAATTAGATGTAAAAACAACATTTCTTCATGGTGAATTGGAGGAAGACATTTACATGCAACAACCAGAGGGGTTTGCAATACAAGGAAAGGAGAACCAAGTCTGCAAGCTAAAAAAAAACCTATATGGTTTGAAGTAAGCTCCAAGACAGTGGTACAAGAAGTTTGACAACTTCAAGTATAGTTTGGGATACACAAGATGCCAGGCTGATCATTGTTGCTATGTCAAACATTTTGACAACTCCTATATCATTTTACTGTTATATGTGGATGATATGTTGATTGTAGGATCCAGTATGGAAGAGATTGACAAGTTGAAATAACAGTTGTTAAAACAGTTTGAAATGAAGGATTTAGAAGCTGCTAAACAAATACTTGGCATGAGAATCATCAGAGAAAAAGACAAAGGCATACTAAAGCTTTCACAAATAGAGTATGTCTAGAAGGTTCTCAGTAAGTTTAGTATGGATAATGCTAAACCAGTAAGTACACCTCTGGGGAATCATTTAAAGCTCAGCAAAGACCAGTCACCAAAAACTGAGCTAGAATGTGGATACATGGATAAGATTCCATACGCCTCGGCTATCGGCTCTTTGATGTATGTTAAGGTTTGTACCAGACCAAACATTATCCATGTAGTAGGAGTTGTAAGCTAATATATGAGCAATCCTGGAAAGCAGCATTGAGAGGCGGTGAAATGGATCATGAGGTACTTAAAAGGTTCATCGGAGACATGTTTTACCTTCACAGTTGGTGGCTTGAAACTTGAAGGTTTTATAGACGCTGATCTAGTAAGAGATATTGATAGCAGAAAGAATACTACAGGATATATATACACTCTAGGAGGCACTGCTGTTTCTTGGAGTTCTACCTTGCAAAAGATAGTCGCTCTTTCAACGACATAAGCTAAATATGTTGCAGTCTCAGAATCTGTAAAAGAGATAGTATGGCTACAGAGTTTCTTGAAAGAATTGGGCAAGATGAATGAAAAGGGTATTTTATATAGTGACAGTCAGAGTGCAATCTTTCTTGCCAAGAATTCAGCATTTCACTCCAGGACTAAGCATATTCAGATCAAATATTACTTCATTCGACAATTGCTAAACGATGAACAACTACTGCTAGAAAAGATCTGTGAAAGCAAAAATTCTACTGACATGTTAACCAAAGGAGTTACACTTGATAAACTGAAGTTGTGTAAAAATTTAGTTGGTCTCCAAGGATAAAAGATAATTTCATTGTTTGTCTACAAGTGGGAGATTGTTAGTTGAGACAAACATTGTCCCACCTCCATTATATGCAAGTAAGAATACCTAATCCCCCACTTGGCATTAATAGAGGCTTAATTGGTGGCATAAATCATGGCATGATTTATGCCCCATGCCTCCCCAACCTTGTCTATAAATAGACAACTTAAAGAGTTGAAGATGTATATGAGATACATAGTAAAAAACTAAAAGAGTGAGAGCAGTAGAGAGAGCTTGAGTATAGAGTTGAGTTGAGAAACGTTTCCTCTTCCTCTTTATTTGTATTATTTCTTTGAGTGATTAATACAAACTGTAGCTCTGTGGAGCAGGCAAGTTGCTGAACCACGTAAATTTGTGTGTGTTTGAATGTTTGAATGACCCAACAATTACTCCCTTAATAATTTCATTTTATCTTTTCAACTTTATTCATAGAATTGCTATATAAGTTTCCACTGTCAAGAACTAATTTAAAGTCTTCGATCTCATTTCTCATAATAATTAAAAAACTTGTTGGTGTGGCTAAACTCGATCTCATTTCTTATAATAATTAAATAACTTGTTGGCTATCAAAAAATGAATTTGTAACATTGTTTATAAACTTGATAAAATCTAAAGAAATAATACCATGACATATCAAATATCTAGTGGATTTATGTCTAACAACCACATGTCTTTCTTTTTTCATTAAAGTTTTTACTCTTAACCTTAGCTATAAGAATTATAATTTAGAAATATATGGTATATCATTTAAAATGCTTTAAAGCCACTCAACTTCTAAACTAGCAACATCTAATTAATATAACCAATTCTACTTTCATGGTGGAATAAATAATAATAGCTTGTTTAATAGATTTTAACAAATTGCACCATCAAATAAAATAAAAACATATTTACTAGTAAGTTTTGTTTTTTCTTAACTAGAAATCCAATTAGCATCACTAAATCCCTTTATTACAACAAGAAAACCATTATAATGAAGTATATTATCAACAATCCTCCAATATAAAGCATTAAATTATGTGTATATTTACCTAATCTATCAACTATATATGTTATATAAGGTCTAGTATAATTGACTAGATGTAATAAAGATCCAATAATTTGTGAATATTTATATTGAAACGCTCTTTCTCTGTTATTTTTTTGTAGTTTAGTAGAATGATCAAAAGGATTACATATAAGAGATATATTAAAATAATTAAATTTTTTTAATATTTTTTCAATGTAATGTGATTGAGTTAAAGCAAAACTATTATTATTTTTCAATAATTAAATGTTTAGAATAACATTAACTAGACTAAAATATTTTGTATTAAAAATTTTCGGACAAGAAAGATGTGGTAATGTTTATAAGTTGAATATTACTATCCAGAATCATAATGTCATCAATATACAAATATAAAATTATATAATTATTTTTATTTTTTTTAATACAAACATATTCATCAACAACATTTGTTTGAAAATTATCAAATAACATGACTTGATTAAATTTCTTATTCCATTTTTTGAAACTTGTTTTAAACTATAAAGAAACTATACAAGCTAAAAAAAAAAAAAAAATTCTTGACCAAGCATAACAAAACCTTTTGATAATGTGATGGACTTTTAAATTACTATTTAAAAAAATCATTTTTTGATACTTGTTTTAAACTATAAAGAGATTATACAAGCTAAAAAAACTTTTTTTTTCTTAACCAAGCATAACAAAACCTTATGATAATTCGATGGACTTTTAAATCACTATTTAAAAATATTGTTTTATCATCCATTTGATGGACTTTTAATTTTTGAAAAGAAGTTAAAACCAACTAATAGTTAAATTATACTGATTTTAAAAACATGTGAATATATATCAAAACAATATACTCCTTTTTCTTGTTTAAACCCCTAGCAACTAACCTAGACTTAAGTTTTTCTACAGATCTATTAATTCTCAATTTCTTTCTAAAAATTCATTTATAACCTATTATCTTATAATCTTGTGGCAAATTAGTCAAAAACCAAGTTTTATTAAAAAATAAAAAATTAATTTTTTTGGCTACCACTTCTTTCAAAAAAGGAGCTTCGATAAATGTCATGGCTTCACTATATGTTTTAGGCTTATTTTTAAGTAAAAAAGATATAAAAATTAGTAACAAAACCTTCTACACTTGTATTTATTTTACTCTTTCTAATTTCATTAGAAATACTATTATTAATAATATCTATTTTAGAAAAACATTCATTAACAGGTTTAGAAAAATTATATTTCATTAAGAAAATAATTTTAAAGAAAATCACATCACATGAATTAATAATTGTATTATTTGCAATTTCAAGAATTTCATAATTTAAAACTATAAATCTATAAGTAGTAATATTCAAAGAATATCCAACAAATGCATAATTTATAGTTTTATGACCTATTTTCCTATCCTTAGCAATTAGAATATTTACTTTAGCTAAACATTATCATCTTTAAAATATTTTAAAGAAAGTTTTAAATTCATAAAAAATTTATATAGTGATTTATCCAAAATCTTATAAGGAACTCTATTAAGAATATAATAAGCAAAATACAAAGCTTTTTCCCATATGTTATCAAACAAGAACTAATTAAAATAATTAAAATTGCATTAACCATATCCATTAAACTTATATTTTTCTTTCTTTTTGCTATCCCAAAAGACTATAGGAAATAAAGAGCTTTTACTTGATGTATAATATTATGAAATTTTAAAAACTCATTTATTTCATTAGAAATATACTCATTATTTATATCTGATTATAAAATTTTTATTTTTCTTTCTAATTGATTTTGTACGTCTACTTTAAAAATTTCAAACTTATCAAACAATTAACTTTTAGAGTTGGTCAAATAAACAAATAATGTCTTGCAAAGTCATCAATAAAAGTTATAAAATGTCTTTTACCACTTTAAATCAAAACATTATTACTATCACAAATATCACTATGTATTAACTTTAATAGTTTTTATTTTATTTTTTACTAGATTAAAAACCTTTTCTAGGTTGTTTAGATTGTATATAAATTTCACATTTTTTTAATTAATACATAACTTAGAAATTAAATTTACATGCATCAATCTTTTAATAATGTTAAAGTTAATATACCAAAGGCTACCATGTCATGAATCACAACATTTAACATTTGCAGTAAATGAAGGTGAAAAATGCAAAGTAGTGTTAGAAGAAGGCATTATACTATATTAAGACCATTCAATATATAACATTTTTCAATAAAAGGTTCAAATCTACTAATGACTATTTTATTAAATCCTATAACATTAGGATCATGAAAATCTTTATGTAAAAGAATTTTGATCTAACAAAGATCCATCAACTTAATTGTTTCTAACATTAGGTTCATGAAAAACGTCATCCAAAATCCAAAATCTCAAGTTACACTCATTCCCCATATTTATAGTGCTTGGTACCTATAAGTTGGGGAACAAGAGCTAGCCCCCACATTTACTGTAATGGCTCATGTCTTAAAAGAAACTTGATGTCTTTAAGCTTTAAATGCTTGATCAGTTGATTGTTGCAATTATTTGTAATATAATTGTATTTGCTATAAACTCAACTTCACACAACCTTTTTTCTAATCATATTATTACTTTTAGACCTATTAAAATTATTATTGCTACTATTTAACATTTTTTGGGACCTTTTTTTTTAAAAGTCGAAGGCCAAGGTTTGAATGAACCCTCAAGGACCATGTGCCTTCACTTAAAAATCATATTTTTGTTGTTGTGAGGCATAATATTTTTCTTCAATCCTTAAAGTAACTAGCAATTCAAAGAAAAAATGTTTTAATGTTTTTGTTTTAAACCTCTAGCAAAATTAGACAAAAAAATATGACAATTTTTTAATACAAGAAGAAACAAGAATCATTTAATTCAAGTTCAATTTCCTTAATTTTCATGTCATAAATATAATTTTCAAGTGTATAGATTTGATCAGAAATAATTTTTCCAACTATTATTTAAAAATCAAGCCACTTTTCAATTGAATACCTTTTAAGACCTTTTTTCGTGTACCATATTTATATTCAAGTGCTTCCTATAATTCAAAAGGATTTTATTGTTATAAAAAATACGAGAAATTTTATCAGACAGGGCACTTAATTAAAATTTTACCATGACAAAAGATATCTTTATTAGTAAAATCTTCTTCACTACTTGTGAAAAACACACCACTTAAAGAAACAATTACATTAGTTGGTTTTTCAGCACTTTCATTTTTAGAATCATAGAAAAAAAAATAATTCATTAAGCTAAAATTTCATTTGTTATTGCCAATAAAGAAAGATTTGGCCAGAAAATTTTCCAGGTTTGCTAGATGATGAATTTATGATGTCCATAACAACAATTAAGCAAAAAAATCAATTTTTTTAGGGAAAAAAAAGAGGAAAATAACATGTTTTTCTCTCCAAGATTGTTGGGAAATTAAATGGAAAGAATAAGGCAAACAAATACAACCAGGATTTCTTTTATTAAATCAATAACTAAAGAAATAAAAAAAAAATAGAATAAAAGTAAATATGAGAAAGAATAACAGGCTGTTTGGAACCAAATCACATGTCAAATTGAATTCAATTGATAAGCTATTATAATTTTTATATTTGGAATAAAATATTAAACCATATAATTAAATTCAATTATGTTGTTTGAAATATAGAAAATACAGAATGAAGATAATTTTTTCCTCTACTTTATTTAGTATTTTCATTGTTTAAATAGAAATGTGAGCCAATAATTTGTTACATCAGTTAATGATAAAAGATAATAAGCTATTTTCAATTCTTGTTGCTTGATTATAGGAGGATTTATGCGTATCTACTGGTTACAAGCTCAAAACCATCAACTTGTTTTGAGTGGATTGGTGATATCCTTTACATACCCCCACAAAATGGTGCTCCTATTGGAGATGCTGATGTTGGAAAGAATAAAAGAGAGACGTTGTCTAGATAAAAGCTTTGTGAAAGCATTAGCGATCTAATTAGAAGTAGCCACATGAGAGATATGAAGAGAGCCTTGTGCCACTTTGCCATTAACAAAATGAAAATCAATAGCAATATGCTTCATGCGAGAGTGGAAGACTGGGTTGGGACAAACATAGTTGGCAACTTGGAACCAATGTTATCATAATATATAACCGGGTTGCAAGGGAGAGGAAAACTAAGTTCGACAAGGAGGGATTGAACCCATGAAAGTTCTGCCACTGTGGTTGCAATAGCTCAATACTCAACTTTTGTTGAAGATTTTACAATAGAACTTTGTTTCTGGGAACTCCACGAGATAGGATTACCTCCAAGAAAAATCATATAAACAGTGGTGGAAGTATGATCATCTAGATTTTCAACCCAATCTACGTCAGAGAATGCATGTAAAAAAGGATTGTGGTGACGTCAAAGATGAAGACTATGAAAAATTATGCCTTTAAAATAACACATTAAACATTTAGTGGCAATCTAGTGGGATTTGTAGGGGCAATACATAAATTGAGATAACTTGTTGACAACAAAGGAGATATTCAGATGAGTAAGATTAAGATATTGCAATGCCCCAAGGACACTACGATATTCAGTGGCGTTGGCAGGAGGGAAACCATCATTAAAAAGGAGGGAGCTCATGGTAGGGAGAGGAGTTCCAACCTCTTTAGCACCATCCATGCGAGTGCGAACCAAGAGATAGTAAATATACTTGTGTTGAGAAAGAAACAGACTAGATGATGTTGTAAGCACTTTAACTCCAAGGAAGTAATAGAGAGAGCTGAGATCTTTGACTAAGAATTTGGTTGAGATGGCATTGATGAATTTAGCAATTAAAAGAGGATCATTACCAATCATAATTAAGTCATCAACATATACCAAAAAATAGATTAGCTAGTCATTGTGATGATAAATAAATAGAGAGGGATCAAAGACTGTATTTGTAAAACCATAATAGAGCAAAAGGGAGCGAAACTTATGATACCATACCCAGGGGGATTGTTTAAGACCGTAAAGAGCTTTACATATTATAAATTATGAAGGTTAAGACATAAAAATTGCTTCAAAGAGTGTATAATGAAGAAATACGTTATTGATATCAAGTTGACGAAGTGGCTAGCCATTTATAACAATAATGCTAAGGACAATGTGAATGGTTGTGGGCTTGATAACCGGACTAAAAGTTTCTTTGTAATCAATGCCCGGTTATGGCTAAAAACCTTTCATAACCAAATATACTTTACAACATTGAACTATGCCATTTGAGTTTTCCTTGATCTGAAAAACCCATTTATAGCCAACCAGGTTTGGAGATGAAATAGGAGGTACAAGGTCTTATATGCTATTACGCAGTAAGGCATTAAACTCATCTAATATGGCAGCTCGCCAATTCGGGTCACGAAAGGCCTACGAAGCACATGTGGGTTATAAAGAGTTAGGGATGCCATGTTTGGAGGTGGCATGTAGTTGATGGTTTGGTTTAACAATATCATGTTAGGAGCAATTAACCATGTGGTGTGTACTGGTAGGGCTAGAGATGAACTAGTGATTGGTGCCAATGTATTTGAAGGAGAGAAAGTTGGTGGGATGGTATAAAAAGCCACAATTAGAGTAGCTTTAGAGCCCGAATAAGATGATATAGAGGAAAACCATGGAATTAGGCATGAAGCTGTGGAAGGGCAGTGAGATGGTGGTTAGTGCTTAGAGCCAGGGATGAATGGCATGGTGATTGAAAACAAGTCATCAAATGGAGGGGAAGGTATGAGAATGGAAATGGATTTTCATTCAGTGGAGAGAAATGGAAAAACGGATTCATCAAAGACCACATGATGGGATATAAAGAAAAGTTTTATGGACGAATTAAAACATTTATAGTCATTTTGGTTTAAGGAGTAGACAAGGAAGATATAGGGGAGTGAGTGAGGTTTAAGATTGTAATGGTTGTACAGATGTAACAAAAGGAAACAAAAACAACCAAAAACTTAAAGTTTAGAATAGTTTGAAACATTGCAAAAAAAAGCTTGAAAGGGAGAATGATCGCTAGGAATAGGTGTGGGAAGATGATTAATAGGGTAGGTGGTAGTTTGAAAAGCATGGGACCAAAACTTAAGAGGGAGACCAAATTGATGAAGAAATGTGAGATTGATTTCAACTATATAACGATAATGATGTTCAGCAGTGTCGTTATACTAAAGGGTATGAGGTGATGTCATTAGATGAAAGATGGTGGCAAAAAAAGGTTTAAGTTTTTGAAACTCGCCCCTTCTATCCAAATAAATGGAAATGATTTTTGTTTTGAATTAGTTTTCCACAAGAAGCTTAAAGGTGGGAAAAATAGTGAAAGCATTAGATTTATATTTAATTGGGTAGAGCCAAATTTATTTAGTGAAATGATCCAAAAAAATAACTAAGTATTTATTTTAATCAGTGGAGTCAACAGAGGCCTAGATATCAGTATAAATGAGTTCAAAAAGATTATAACTCTTAAGGGATGACACTGTAAAGAGAAGCTTGTGACTTTTATTGCATCGACAAGATAGCATAACATTGAACACATAGGTGTGGACGAGACAAGTAAAGAAAAAGTCTTAAGAAGTGGTTAAAAAGTGCAGGAATAAGGATGACTGAAATGCTTATACCACTCATGTACTGAAGCCTTGACACCATCCATAGCAGAGGATTGAACATTTACAATATATGGCATTGCGATGTCGCGGTCGCACAAATTAATTACCCTAACTTAAAACACAACACACAAGATAATATAGAAAAAGCAAGGGGTCGATCCCATGAGTAAGGTTCAAGTCAGATTTTTATGCTAGATGATATATAACTTAGGGGGGTTTTGGACGTTAATTAGGCTAAAGCAAAAGAAATTAGAAAACTATTAAGCAAAATTAAATAAAATCAAAAAATTATCAAGAGAACAAACCTTGATCGCAAACACACATCCACCTAAATAAATCAAAACTAATCATGGAAATGAAACATCTATTTATATTCTAAATATTTATCTCTTCTTAACATTGGTTAGTTAACGGATCCGCTGTATAACTAACCCTAATCATCAAACAACCACAGAGTGCATATTAGTATTTTAATTCAATGGCAGCCTTAAGAACTAGATAAGTTGATAAATCAAATCAAACATAATGTTCTCCCTAAGATTAATAATGTAGATCTACCATAATTATTAAACTCAGTTGCTTTACAAGTTTATATACCACAACTTCGGTTTTGATATCAAACTTAGCAATATATTATCTACAATAATAACTTAGAGTCTGCTTTAGCAATTAAAATAAACAATCATGGGAAAAATAAGCATAGGAGGATAAACATATTCATCATATAAACTGAAAATAAAAGGTAAAATAAATATCACAGTTCTTGAAATCCAACGGTTTTCGTGTCATTACAACCAAGAAAAAGTGTTTAACCTTGCATGTTTGTTAAACAACTAATCAAAAAGAAGGAAGAATGCATAATTTCAAGTTTCTTATAGGAGGGGGTGTTTTTCTCCTTTTGATTGGCTGCCCTCCTTCTCTTCTCACATTCTTTTTATATCCTAAGAAACCTTAATCTCTATTTTACAAAATAGTCCTTCCCTAAGTAGACAGTTTACATTTAAGTAGTTTAATAACTATTTTTCTAAAAATAAGAAATAGCCTTGCATGAAATCTTTAAGCTTTGACTTAAAGGATCTACTGCTGAAATAAAAACTTGGATGTCAGTTTAGATGCTTCAGAATGTAATTTGAACTCGTTTCTTCACGAAACCTGTTTGTTGGCAGAATTCAGTTGTCATATTTAAAAAATCATATCTCCCTCTCATGACATAATTTTCGCTGAAATTTGGAGTGTTTATAGGCCTTTGAGTCTGAAATCTAAAAAAATTAATTTTGCATCAATTGGAATTCTGTAGCTCCATATATTCAAGTCAGAATGGCCGAAGGTCAACACTAGCAGATTGTGAGATTTAACTTTGAAAGCTATGATTTTCATGCTTTTTTTTATTTTATTTTCTTACCTTAGATATCCAGAAATGTATGGATATTTGCTTTTTAATGCCACTAGAATCACTTTATTTCGACCTTTAGAGCTCACACTCTACACAAAACATCGACTGAAAATCAAATCTATCAATTTACTTATTTTTGTATCTTTTATCAAAATGCTTTCAAAACATAAAACAAAGAATATCAAAATATTTTATATATAAAATATAGGCAAAACACAAATTAAATATGAATGAAACTATCGAATAATATGGCTATATCAGTAACCATTTATAGATATCATTTTTATTTGGGCTATAAAAAAGTGTCTACCCTATGCGTAGGTCATTTATAAAAAAATAAGAGGGAAAAATTTAATGGAAGTTAAATGTTGTTTACAAAAGTGAGAGACAGATACAATATTTTTTTTAATTGAATGAACACAAAAGACGTTGGATAGAGTAAAAGAAGAGAGGGTAGTGAAATGGAAATGAAAAATACAAAAACTTGTACCATTACTAATGAGTCTAGAATCAATTCCATCATAGAAGGAGTGAAGTGAAAGGTTGTGAAGATAGAAGGTGACATGATTTGTGGTAGCAGAATTTATAAGCCAAGGCTGCCTAGAGGCAGTAGCAGTGGTAGTGCAATGAACAGTGGGTGACAGACCAAGGAGACCTTTAACATATGGGCATCGCTTCGTGCTATGGCCTTGCTAGTCACAAAACTGACAAAAACCTCTGTAACCACACCGTTGAGAGTTGCCACGATTTGAGGACCAATAGGAATTCTGATAAGGAGAAAAGGGGGGGATTGGGGAAAATGCTGATGTGGAGAAACAACCTTGTAGGTAGATGACCAAGTGGATTGATGCCCACAATTAGAATTATAGGAGGGGCGCTGAGTCGTGCTGGCAGAGAGGACTGATGAAAAGTTGCGTGAATCCTCTCATTTCAGATATGCCTCATAATTAATCAGCTTGTCATGAAGTTCTTTATAAGAGATTGGGTGGTCCCGAGCATGGATGCCTGCGGTAAGTTCCTTAACAAACAAGAAAGTTCATGGACATTAATCTTTAATATATATTTCTAGTATCAAAATATAAGAAAAAAGAGAGGGGAATCTCAGTGAACAGAGAGAGAAATTAAATAATTGGAAACTTTTACAAAGAAAGTAGAGAAGAAAGGAATGAAAATGAATAAACAATCATACAAAAAAACTACTTGCCTTTTTTTCTCCTACTTAAGCATTTTTTTATTTCTTTCATTACCAACAAATATAGTGATTTTTTCCAAATGAAATAAGTATTAAGATTGGAATAATACAATCATAGTTTTGAAATCCAACCCGGCCTGGTGGGTCAGACCTAGAGCTAGAACCAGGCCAGGTTAAAGAAAAAATAAAGGAAAAAAAAATCTTGGTGTGACTCGAGCAAGACTCATTCAAAAACCTGATTGCAACGCATTAACTTTTATTTTACTAAAACAATGTTAGTAGGTGACTCAATCAAAATCTAGAACCCAGGCTTTGGACCAGGCCGGCTACCGAATCAAGTCTGAAAACTATAAACATAATTTTTATTTTCTAAAAGCATAATCGTTAAGAATCAATAAATTGTTTTTTTGATGTATAATAATACAACTTTTATTTTCATTCTAAGGTCATGATGATCCAAGATATTCTTCAATGAAAAGTCATCAAAAGGTATCATTTAGTTTTATATACTCCTATTGTTCGTTTGCCATTCATCCGAGAAGTGCCCTCATCAATGTGGCTAGTGGCTTGAAAATGCAAGGTTTGCAAAAAAATAGATGAACCAAAGAGACGCGAAAGAAATATTTGTAGAGATATAAGATATAATAAGTGAAAAGTGTATTCAAGAAATTTTTATTTTGAGAATTACTTTTATATATACACACACACTAACTCAATAAACAGTTATCAAATATATTTTAAATAATTAAATAAAGTAAATTATTTTAATTAGCCCACTAGAACAATTAAATATTAATTATATTAATGCTAATCATTTAAATTTTATATAACACCATTAAAGTTTTAAACAACAAGATCAACAAAATATATTAACTATTAAAAATGACTATCATTAATTATAATTTTATATCAACACTCTAGCATTAGAGTAGCAATGTTTCATTATTAATTTAGAAAGATGATCTCATTAATATTATAAATCTAATAATTATATCAGATTTATGGTATTGGTATCTGACTCATATAATTGTCATAGTTAAGCAAGACACAAACATCATTAAATTAAATTATTTATTTTAGTTTAATTTTTATACAATTTAATTTAAAATCTAAATAGATAATGAGTCGAATTGATAGGTTTCAAGAACGAACTATTAGATTAAATTTAATAATATTATAAAAAAATTTATACTTAATATTTTTTTTTAAATTAAAAAAAATAATTCAACCCATTATTAGTAACAACTAAAACACGTTGTGTTGATTTTCAGAGGTCAGTAGAGGGGAAGCAAGTCTCAATAGTGACAAACCTCTAAACTTTATATTAACAAAGGATTAGGTAAGGTACATCAAAGGATGAACTTGTTACTTAACTAATGATGGACAAGGAAAAAGCCCAAACCCATTCTTTTTTATGTGCTGTTAGGCCTCATAGTGGCATGGATTTCAATGGCATATCATTGAAATTGTTGGGATGATAATGAGATGTTCAAAAGTATAATAAAAATTAATTTTAAAGTGTTTTTTAAAATGTATTTAAATAGTAATTTTTTTTATTTTTTAAAATTAACATATTAAAACAATTCAAAAACATTAAATTATAAAAGTTATGCAAACATTAAATTTGCTTCAAAAAGTTCTACAAACCTTTTAATCACCCCTTTTACTTTTTTGTAATTAATAAAGTATAAAAAAGAAAGTGTAGTAAAACTTGAGGGAAATATTTAATAAGAAAGGCCTTAAAATATGTACAGAGATATAAGATATACTAAGTGAAATGGAAAAATGTTTTTAAGAACTTTTTTATCGTGAGAATTATGTTATCATCCTAAGAACAACATACACACACACACATATATATACACACACACACATATATATATATAGTAAATTAATTTAATTAGCCCACTAAAGCAATTAAATATTAATGCTAATGACTATCATTAATTATAATTTTATATCAACATCCTAGCATTTATGGTGTCACAATGTTCCATTATTAATCTATGAAGATGATCAAATGCCATTAATACATAGTATAATTTTATATATACAAAATTTGCAGCCAGCCATTGTGACTTACATCTTGCTAGCCCCCTGGATATTCTTGCATGGTAAGGCAACAATTTTTTCTTTAAATAAAAAAAAAATAGGTAAACAACCCAATGATTTTGATTCTGCTTACATTTTCACTTTATTAACTGAAATGGAATTGAAACTTTATATATGCTCATCTCTTTTTAAGCTGAGAGGAAATGGAGGGGCAGATCTGTAAAAAGATATGCAGCTGAACGAGAACCCTAGGGTTCAGTCAGTGTCCACAACTTGGCTAGCCCACAAGCGAAAGCGTCTCAGAATATATGCTCAATTTCATGATGTTGACTCCTCCTTGACTCTTGAAGAAAGCAAAGGAGGAGGAGAGCGAGTGTCTAGTGCTCGCCATGGGAATTATATAGGAATAGTAACACGAAAAGGATGGCCCGGGAAGGGCGACTTTTATAAAGCAAGCCCTCCATTGTCTCAAGTATACATGCCGAAGTGATCCAGATTGAAGGTTTCATGGTACTGGTTCGATTGTCAATTTCAGCAACTCCATTGTCTCTAAGCACAGTGCACAAAAGAGTTGTGCCTCTCTTGGTTGCTTTTTTTAATCCGGGTCGGCCGGTGGATTCGATTCTATTGATTCGGCTTGGTAGATCAATCCGAATAAAATATATATATATATATAAAAAAAAAACCTAAAAAAACTCAAGTTAATATCTGATCGGGTAAAAAAGTATAAGAGAAACCAAACATTTCTGTCTCTGTTTCTGAAAATCTGAAGAAAAAAAAGAAGCAAATAATACCAAACATTTCCTCAATAATTAGTTTATAAACATTCCCATTGGCATGCAATAAATAAATATATGTTTTGTGGCTCTATCAACGAAGGACTGCCATACATAGTATTGCAAAATCACTGGTCTTTTCTGTGATTATTAAATTAACTATGAGATTCATCAAATGTTTCCTCGAGTTTCATGATTTGTTCTTGAAGAATATTCCTGAAAAAGTATGAGAGGAAAAGAGTGCCCATTTGGCCTTTCAAACATATGGAATGAACCTGAGTTCCAAGCATCCTCAAAGTACCCTTTCAATTGGTTAGGATAAGCTACAAACTGTACTTAATTGAATAATATAATTATATTCCTTGTGATATTGGGTATAATTTGCAACTTATCTTAAATTCTAACGCAATTATATTCCTTCATCATGGTTTATGTTGATTTTAATTCCTTTCTGATGATACATTAACAGCATTGGAAACTGGGTTGATGCTGCGAGTCTATGGCTGGCATTGCGGTTCATAAGATTTAAAATCTTGAGATCTTACATGATTTATTATATTACCAAGAACAGAATAGGATAAGCATTAAGCTAAAGAAACACGACCCCCCTTTTAGTGATGAGATCTCTCTTTGATTAAAAAAAACTATAGCTTATTTGTTTTTATGTTTCAAAAATATTGTTTTTAATGGATTTTTTTTTTAAAATATTTTTGTAATTTATGATTATTTTGATGTGTTGATGTTAAAAATAAAAAAATTATTTCGATGCATTTATAAAAAAAAACTTTAAATTAAAAGCAACTACTATTATAATATTAAATTAATTTTTAAATTAATTCGATAACCTGATGGTTAAAATTTGAAACTACTAGTAAAATAAATGTTGTGTTTAGATTCTAATTACGAGGAGAAAGCTTAATATTAAATAATATTTGAGAGGAGAAAGGCCATAATGTAGGGATGATAGAAAGTTGAAAATTGTATGCAATTGCTTAATATTAAATAGTATTTGAATTGGAATCATCACTAATCACTACTAAATTTAGTAGTTTTATTAACAGAAATTTATATATGTGTTTACACTAACATCTGTCTATGATAATTTTATTGGTGGAATCATGGATGGATGATTATTTATTGTTGGAATTATGAATAGAAACCATCCGTCAAAACAAAGCTCATAGGTAACTCTATTGTTAATAAATTTACTAATGGCTTTATAGAGCATGTCAAAAACAATTACCGCTTCAATCCATCGGTAATTCTCTTGGTAAGTTGCAATGTCATTTACAATAATTTTTTCAACTCTATGAAATATACCAATGAAATAATTTTATTGGCAATTTAACAACTATATGGTTGTTTGTTGTAATTTTTTTAACTCTCTGGAATATACGGACAAAATTATTCTGTCAGTAACCTCGTCAATAATAATTTAAAAATATAAAATTAAATTTATATAAAATTCAAGTAATTAAAAATCAATTATCTTAATACAAAAACCAAATATTTATTACAAATTTATATATTCAAATACAACGGAACTAGAATAAAGACAACGCTGAAGGAGAAGGAAGAAACTAGTCATCCCCGGAACCGTGGAGTCAATAAAAAGGTGCACATATATAACCCATATGTGATTTTATATTCATTATCATTTAGTGTAGTTCTTTATAATCCACAGAAAGTTCATATTTTTCATTGAAATGGGTTATATGTTCTTGCACTTGTTGATCTAATAAGGCCATGAACTTCTAATACTAAGTGCCTAGGACCAATTGCAAGCATCCAATGATTAAAATACTATGTGTCATCCACAAGTTTTTGATTATAGTGTTAGAGAATCTGTACATGTGATCTCTATCGAGTCCACCTAATTTCTAACTAGAAAAGTTGTGGAATATTGAGTTGTGTTGAGATTGAGAGGGGGTTGTTTTGTTACAAAGAAAAATTTTACATGGAAGTAGAAATGAGGGAGGGAGAGAGAAGGGTCAAGTGTCAAGTCATAAATTAAATGTTACCGTCAGATTGACCAACAAAATTATTCTGATGGTAACTCTGTCAGCAATTCTGTTTGTATCAATGTCATGTCATCATATGATTTGGCTTATTAAATCTCATTGTAATACTATTCATAATATTATTAGTATATTCATGAACGAATTGTACCATCAGTAAATGTATTTGTAAATATTTACACGACATCGCACTATTTAGTTGTTCTTTATTCTTTTTATTTTCATTGTGATTTTCTCAGTATATATCAACAACATATTCTTATTCTTATTGATGGTTACCAACACATTTAGCAATGAAAAAATTAGGTCAAAAAATGTCACCGCAATATACTGATAGAAAAAATCCATTAGTGTTACTATTTTTATTTGTCAATATTATAATAGTAAATTTTACTTATTTTTAGGATTCTAGATTGACTTTGGTCATTCTTTCAAGCCACGAAAAAGGAATTTGAACAAGCATGTCATTAAATTCTAAAAACAAGGTCACAATCTTTTGAAAAAAGTTATGCATTGATGCGAGGATAGCATATGCACCTGCACTTGATCACAATTACTTGCAGCAGTAATTTTACGAGAGGACGGGGTGAGCAAATGTGATGTGGCGGCCATAGGAGCAGGTAACCTCTCCCCACCGAGAGGCGCCTAGCTAGCTAGGATCCATCTCATGCCTTTGATTGGGATCATTTTCCTTGCAAATCTGTTGATTTGTCTCTCATATTTTATGCATCAATCACGTTATATAATCTTCTTTACTTTTTCTAATAAGAAAAAACTATAATTGAGAATTTAATCTCAATCAAATAGATTATGATTGTCTATATTCTGACAACTAAGAAAGGTCCATTGTTCCACCCTTTGCCAAATGAAGAGCATCCATGGAATCCTAACATAATTTAAACTTCTCCCCACTAACCATATGAACTCGGATTAGTTTATGGTGTTTGTGAATGTAATTGTGATTATTTTTTAAAATAATTTTTTACTTAAAAATATTAAAATAATATTTTTTTTATTTTTTAAAAATTATTTTTGATATTAATGTATTAAAATAATCTGAAAATATAAAAAAATTAATTTAAAGTTAAAAAATTAAAAAATTTATTTTTTTCAAAAACATTTTTGACACACAAAAATAAATAAAACCATATATTTTCTCTATTAACTCAATCCATTTGGTTACTGAAGCAAACTCAAACTCTTATAACTGATATTTTATTCTTGATCAATAATGACTCTGGATCAATTGGCCAACTTTCTTCTAACTCCTACGGTTAATTAGTACTTTAAGCCTAGTCATTTACATTGTTCATGATAAATTTTAACTTTCTTTCCGTTGTTTGATTGCGAACAATTAGTGTTCTTGTATAGTAAATGTATATGAATGTTTATTTTTAGTATAAATAAAATCACAATTTCCAAATAGCAAGAAACATTATGGTTTTCAAACTATAATACGAGGAGGTGATAATCATGGTAATCACATCTTTGATCCTTCATCTGGACAATCTTATCAAGAAACAAAATAAGAAAACGCACATTTAAGCAAGTACGAGAAAGAAAGAAAAAATCATAGGACTTGGCTTGGACTCCCAAACTAGAATATGCTCCTTAAGCTGTATAGAAAACAACACAGAACATGGCCTGGAAGCTAGTTGTTCCTGTCAGTCTAGTAGTACTGAAAACAATAGGTACAAAACGGTGCTCATGCAGGACATATCTCAGATAAACCTAAGCAAATCTCTAAACATGACATAATTCCTAGCTTGTAAGGACACAACACTAATCATGAAGTCAGAGAGGCATCTACTAAAAACTAGCTAAAGTGGGAAAAGATTGGTGGGAACCCATTTTTTGTGGCTTCGGGTAGAAAGGAATAGCAAAATTCCTGACTTGAGAATATGACTCAGTGGTTTAGTTTGAGTTAAGGTTCTAATGTTTCCTTTCTTAGAATCTTTGACAGCTTTATCTTTCCTCGCCCTCCTTTTTCCACAAGGAATACATTCCGTGGCCATTTCTCACTTTCAAGCTCTTCCAACGCAGGAGCGCATGTGGTCAACAAAATGCAACCAGTCGACATCTTGCAAATATAACTCGCTCATGATTGCCTAGTCCTTAAATTTGATTCTAATCAGTACTGGTGTTTTTTCCTTCCTTCCTTTCTTTTCTAGCTTCTTGTTGTCCTCAAAAGTAAAATTATAGGTTAATTTAGTATCCATAAAGGGCAATGCAAGTACAAGAAAGAGCAAAAAAAATATAAAAATCCAAGTCCTTTCTCTTACCAAGTGTTGGGAAACATCATTATCTGGGAGAGAAAGGTAGCAACTGTTAGATAACCTAAAGTAAAAGTCAGGTATTCTCTTGTGTCCTAAGAAAACCAGAGAAGAGAGAGGATTGCCATAGAGCATTAGCAATGCTAACAATGGCATTTTGGCAACATCAACCCGCAGAGGTAAATAAGTACATCAGCTTTACCATTATGGGAAACGTCTGTGCCTCTAGACGAGAAGTGAAAGTTAAAACACTATGTTTATTCCATTCAGAGCCAGGCATTAACACTTTGGAATGTTACCTCAGGCAACATAAACACACTACTTCAATGATCAAGCATATTGCTTACTTGGAATTAAAACACCCCACATTTACAGCCAGGATTTGTATATTTTCAGTTCATTAGCTATCAAGGAAAACGTTAAAATCAGCAGCTTTTCTCTTGTTATGTTACATAGTAGTCGTTGTTACAGAAAGATGATCATCAATGGATGTGCAACTAATTCACACACAATGATTCAGTGATGCTTAGACCATTTATTGTGTGGATCTCTGCTAGAAATTCATAATATCATCATAAACCTAGCAGGATTCAGAGTTGATGACACTGATTTCGTTTCGCGAAAGCAACTTAATTTTGTAACTTGCAAGGTGTCACGCCTCTTTGCAATATATTCCTATCCACATGCCAGCAAACTATTTAGGAATTCTATGTTAGTACTTTACCTCAAGGTTTTTCAACAGATTCTCTCCACACTGCATAAAACACCACCACAAATCAGAATCAAGTAATCTTCCGGAAAAGGCCAATTGGAACTAATGTGAAGATTTTGTTCAAGGAATACGAATTTTATTTATGGTATTAATAACTAATGTCTTATAATTTCCATCATTGGCAATCGTTGTTTTGTGCATCTCTTGAGCACTCAGAAACGCTCACATTCATTAATAGATCTTATGTGTGTATCAAGTGGGTTTAACGTAAGTTGGTGGATCTGTTCTCCATAACTTAATACTCGAATTTATTCTGCATTAGCTGTTGATCATGTAGATAATATTCTCTTTTTTTTTTTAAATAGGTATGGTATCATTCCTGACGATAATCTCCAGAACAGATCCTTCATTGCAATTCAATAAAACAGCATAAGCATAAGGAACACGCAGTTGCCACATGCACAGCTTTCAGAAATGCAAATCCAGAAACAAATCATATTATTTTACTCGAGTCTAAAATAGCAGTTTGACATTTGACAACCTATGTGGTATGCGGATATCTTTTTTCTTCAAGCAGCTAATTAAGATGTATGAGACGCATATTTTCAAGTTAAATCAAATCTCTCCTATAATCATGTCAAAGAATTATTCCAATTCAATAACTCAAGTTGTATATATCTTTCTATAACACTTAAGAACCGTTTACGGAAAATCAAACAAAAGATATCTGAAAGCGTTCGAACAAAAATAAAAAATAACATAAAAGAGAGCAATTTGAGAGTGTAAAGATTCATACAAGAGAATCTGGCAAATGAAGGCGGAGTCAAGGGCAAGCTGTCATCTCCGGGGCAAGAACTGTCATGTCCTTCATCAAATGCAAGGAAGTAAGTACAAGTCCCAGGTGCTTTAGTATTCGTCGGTTCGGGGCCAACTGTCTTGTACCGATTGAAGAATGAAAAGAACTGGGGACCTTTCCTATTTTTTTCTGTGGGGGCTGAATCAGTACCAAACTTACTGAAGGAGACAAGAGAGAATGTATTCCTTATTCTATTCCTTGCCTTCAAACAATTGCCAAGGACAAGCATCTTTCCACCATTTTATTTTTATTTTTCTTGTTTGTATCTAATTCCATAGTTTCCAGGTGCCTCAGTCAAAAGAATCTACTCCTACGTTCTTCAAATAAAACAAGGGCTTGTGTCTCCATCTACTCCGTTACAGCATAGATAACATCCAGTTAGACCTCGTTTATATATGGTTCGTTTCAATACATCCATTGACAGCTGAAAAAGACCCAGAAATGAGAGGACGAAGAAGGTCTCAAGAGAACAGAGATATGGATTCCCCTAATCCAGGTCAGAAAAATTCTTCTCGTATTCGGGAATAAGATTCTTGCTTTTGACAGACAGACAGACAGACGAATGCGAATGCGCACACCTGAAAAAACTCAGGTGGGATCAATTCTGGCATCTAATGCAAGGCTTTTACATGTTTCGGACAGTTAAATGTGCTTAGGAATTCAAATAGATTGTACTGTCTTAGAATAGAAAGTGGAGCTAGAGGAGAGGTCCCACATTTAATAAAGTAGCAAGGACAAATCTCGTTCCATGTCACTGTGAATAATGGATTCCATGCCTCTCTAGCACCCCCACCCCCCAATCAGTGCTATAAAAGCATGCTTGAGCAGACCTTTGGTTTGTAAGCATTGGCTGAAGGAGATAACCAAGAGAAGTTGTAGAAAATCCTACTTCGAAATATCCTGATGTGGAATTATACCTGAAGAATATCGCATAATCGAGTTCGAACAGAGAAGATATCAGGTAAATACGCGCTACTAATCTTGTCCACAATAGTTACACTATCATTGCTCCTACAGCAAGCTAAACTTGATTGGATTTTTAGGAGATAGAAACGTACCGTCATCACCAGCATCAAGGAAAGAACATGCACTCTTCTTCAAGAAACTCAATCCCTCCTGAAAGACATCTGTTCCTGCAAGTTGGGAATGGCCCTGGGGATTCTGGACTTGTCCTCTCAACTGATGCAAAGCCTAGACTAAAGTGGACACCTGATCTTCACGAGCGGTTCATAGAAGCGGTAAATCAGCTTGGAGGAGCAGACAGTGAGTATACAAAAAAGGTTAAAAAATCCAACAACAAATAGAATAGTGAATTCAGCATACTCAAACGTTGTTCTTTATATTTCAGAGGCCACTCCAAAAACAGTTATGAAACTTATGGGAATTCCTGGACTTACCTTGTATCACCTAAAGAGTCATCTTCAGGTAAACCATTTGACATTATCTATCTAATCATTAAGGGAATATATCTGCCACCAACCAGTAGCTGCTTTTATAAGTTGTTAAATAGAATCAAGGCCCTCTAAGATATAGCCCTCCAGCCAATCTCGGAGAAAATCAAAAGAATGCCAGCCCTTTTATTGTTAGAATTGATTGTGGCAATCTGGTGGTTCCACTGTTTCACTAATTTTCTTCATTTGCTAAATTTGGTAAGAGAAAAACTCCATGCCTTGATGCTTCCTTTCTGTTTACAGATAAACAAGTACAGAAGTCTTGTGCTTAGGAGTGTCAACAGTAATTAGTGGAAACCCAAGTAGTAAAAACTACACTGTATTATGCAGAGCTTGAGAATAATTCCACACGTCTGAATGCTATAGTCTTGAATTTGCTTAGACCCACACATTGAAATAGCACTAACTCCACGTTTTCTTGTCAGAAGTACAGACTCAGCAAGAACCTCCATGGACAAGCTAATAGTGGGAGCAACAGGAGTGGTATGTAGAACAATGCCATAAAGTTCTCTCCATATGTTTTCAACTATTGATGAGGAATTAAAGATAGTTGCTCTTTTCTAATGGAAGGAATAAATATGTAACTTGATGCAGGTACTGTTTCTGTAGTGGGAGATAGAATGCCTGAAGTAAATGCAACCCGCATTAACAATCTAACCATCGGATCGCAAGCAAATAGGTATGATGAATTCATGCTTTATGTTCATCAGTCATTTTTCTTGTATTGCAAAACATTATTTTTCACCAAGACACAATTCTTAAATCCAGAAGCTTGCATTTCAGTGAAGCACTACAGATGCAAATTGAAGTGCAAAGAAGACTACATGAACAGCTTGAGGTACAGTTTCACCATCAATCTGTGTAACTACATTTCAGCTTTTCTTATTTGTTTGTGAAGATAAGAATTTTGTCTATTTCCTTATTTCAAGTTGACTAACTTACAAACGAAAAGGTTGCAGAGGTAGTAAAAGGTTTTAGCTACATTATGGTAATTTGTTCTGAAATGAAACAGGTGCAGAGACATTTACAGCTCCGCATAGAGGCACAAGGAAAATACCTGCAGTCAGTGCTAGAGAAAGCCCAGGAAACACTTGGAAGACAAAATTTAGGTACGGTGGGACTTGAAGCTGCCAAAGTTCAACTCTCTGAATTGGTGTCCAAAGTGTCCTCTAAAAGCCTGAATTCTGCATTTTCGGAGCTGAAAGATCTGCAGGGTCTGTGCCCACAGCAAACACAACCGACCCATCCCAACGATTGTTCAATGGACAGCTGCCTGACCTCCATTGAAGGGTCACAAAAGGAGCAAGAAATACACAACACTGGAATGGGGTTAAGGCCCTATAATGGTAATGCTCTCTTGGAGCCAAAAGTGATTGCAGGAGAACATGCGCTACAACAAGCCGAACTCAAGTGGGGTGAAGACCTAAGAGATGACAAAATGTTCCTCAGCTCATTGAAAAATGATACAGAAAGGAGAACCTTTTCAGCAGAAAGAAGCTGCAGTAATCTATCCATCGGTGTCGGACTCCAAGGAGAAAGGGGGAATGTGAGCAGTAGCTTTGCTGATGCAAGATTTAAGAGAAGGAGTGAGGATGACAGCTTCCAAGATACGACTAACAGAAGGATAGATGCAATTAAACTAGAGAACGAGAAATTGTCCCCGGGGTATAGGTTATCTTACTATGCTACTAAGCTGGATCTGAATTCCCACGGTGAAATTGATGCTGCTTCAGGTTGCAGGCAGCTCGACTTGAATGGTTTCAGCTGGAACTGAGAAGTTTCACATACGGTAAAAGTCGATCAGGGGATGATCCACCAAGGCAGGATAAAAGTCAACATGAAAACATTTTGCTTTCTCCTTCGGGCCGATAGGCTAGGAAACAATCACTTAAATCTCAGTTGAATAAGTTGCACCAGCAGATGTAGCTTGCACTCTAATGTAAATCAATCCAACAAGTGTAGCCTTTCTATCTTATGTATCATTTAAGAGTAGATGAATTACAGGTCCAGAAATGGAAACATTTAACTAAGCTGTCAAATGCTTATTTCCTAGTAAAGAATGAGATAATAAAATCTACTCCTTAATCATCATAAAATTACTCTCCTTTTTTTCTCATTCATATTACGTAGATCAAGAACGATGACCCAATGCCATGGTTCCTAATTCAGTATCAACACTGAGGATTTCAGAGCAAGCAACATGGCATTTCGATGTGATTTTCTATTTCATATTGTGTTTAATGGACTCAGAGTAACTGGTACTTATCACGGGAGTAATATAAAATTTATCATCCTCGTGTATTTCGGATTAATGATATATTTGTTACTTAAACTCCTGTGATTTCTATAGATTTATCCCTCTATTTTTCTAGTCTTAATCTCTTGAGCCTTGGAGATTCTGAATGCCAGCTTGCTTCTCTTTATTGATCAGATCATACTGCCCATGGATCCATGGCGCCTTCATGCTCACTAGCGCATAACAACTCTGGAAATTGTGCAGGAGGACTGGACGATATGCTGATCAAAGTCGAGGACAGGATACATAAGCTGTTTGGAGCCACTGGCAACTACATTCCCAATCTTAAATCGCAAGAAGATAATTGTGCAATTAATTAACCTCTTTCGATCTCCAAATTTGTTCCTTTTTTGGGTTTGAGAAGAGATTGAAAATGACCTCGTAGTAATATATATTATAGCATGTCATAGGGTTCGACTACGAAGATTTTCCTGTGATGCATGCGGTCATTGAGTGCTAGATTTGAGCTCTACTAGACCAACTAGTTTCTTTGAAAGCACTCCTGTGCTTAAGGTGTTTCGTCTGAAGCCTGTAAGTTAGCCTAATTCTACCGTCAGACGCTGGTCTAATAATTTTCTTGTCAAGTTTTGAGGATTGTCAGATGAAAATGGCCGACCAAACAGCTTCCCTCACAGCAAAAAGACTCAACTACCGTAGCATCCACAGCTTGTATATGCCTTTAACAGTCACAACATCGAGCCCATTTAGCCGCATGAGAGACTAGATTAAATGCACCACCAAAATTAAGTTTAAGCAAATCACATGGGGAAGGGCGAGCGCAGGACTTGTGGCTGGAATTTCTGAAGAGTGAGGCTGCTGCCACTGATGTAACAAGAGGCTTTGTCTATAATCTGGGATTCTGCCAGCAAACCTGAAAATGCTCCCCGCATAGCGGCCCCTCTTCCATTGGATTCCATGCCATTCCCGTGCATCTCCTCTCGTGCACCGAGGGTTTTATTCTAGCGGTGGAAGAGGCTTGTCTCTTTCCACTGCACCTGGATTTGAATTTTTATTTTGCACGTCTGTCACCACGCGGTGCCTTACATGCCTACTGGGTTTGCAAGATGTTCAGTGGGCCATGAAATTAGTCGTGGTACGCGCAAGCTGGCCCGGATACCCACGTAAATCAAAATAATAATAATAATATTGTCACGTACTAATATAAATTATATTTTAAAATTTAATATAATAACTTGATCTATTAGATTACATTAGTCCTTTGACATAATATTAGAACTTTAATAACTAAGTAGTCACGAGTTTGAACCTCACTATATTTATTTATTTGATAAAAATTAAGTGCAATATAATATGAGTATATACAAGTTTCAAGCCTTTAATTAAAAAGATATATTAAAAATAATATAAATTATATCTTGAAATCTCACCTAACAATTTAAGCTATTGTGTTGAATTAATTTATAAACAACTATCCACTCTCCAATAACTATTATATTCTTTAATTTGTTCACCACTATTTATTTGGCAAGTAATCGAATTGTGGCCGTATTGTTTATAAATGTTGCACCTACGTATTATTGTCTTTCTTTCTTTTTATATTAGAAGGTTGATCATCATTTCATGGTTTTTTTTGTCATTTCTTTCTCAATCTCTGCATACTCATTTTAAAATTTGAATGTAGAAAAATGATATAACCTTTTTTAGGATTTAAATTAGCATATGGCAAAGGGTGAACAACCTTTTTCTAAAAGTTTTTACATTATATTATTCATGGCATATATTTTTTATGACAAGGACTATATGCCTATATGAAATCTTAATCATCATTCATCATTCATTTCCTAGACAATCATAGTTTTTCTCCAAACTAACAGATAATCTAGATTGGCTCTTATATACTTAATACTTATTTAAACTTGTTGGTATCATTCTCAAATTTATAAACTTCTCAACAAACTTATACGGATAATTTTCTAACAAATGGTGTGCTATTTATTTCCCATTTAATAGATTCAACATATCTAATAGAAAACATAGATATTATCTTCAATCAAATCTTCTAAACATAATAATTTACAAACTCATATACTTCCTAACCCAACTATTAAATTACTTAGCCAAATTATTAGTTGTATTCTTTACCTTAACTAATTCATTAAACAAATATCTTGATCATGTCTTAGGTTTGATGTTTTTTAACTAATTAAGAGTTGCTACATCCACATCTCTTTGATATCTTTCAAATAATTGTTTGTATAAGCTTTTGAAATACCCCAAAACCCAATTTTTATTTCCAATCTGCGGAATCCCTTGTTCTTCATGATGGTGTAAATATGCAATGAATAATGCATACGTGCCGCCTTACTAATTATCTCTAAAATAGCTCTGGAGATATTATATAAATCAATAAACAAATATTTGATAGTTAAATTACATAAAATAAAATAAAAAACAATCCATTATTAGCAAGTGTTTAACAAATCAGTAAGTTATACCTTGTGTCTAGATATGATACAAAAAGACCTATTATGAACAATATTCTTAATGAACTCATAAAGAGCATACAAATACTAGCACCATGTATCATTGTTGTTAGCTTTAACAATAACATACACAACCGGGAAAAGTTTTTTAGTAGCATCCAACCCTATAATTGATAATAATACACCTTCATATAGACCTTTAATAAAACACCCATCAATTCCAATAAATAGTCTGCATCTATTTATGAACCTATCTTTCATAGCTTTCAAATATATATAAACCTTTTAAAACTTGTACGATGAATGAATATTCAAATTGAAATTAAAGTCATATCCTGAAAAAAACATTAAAACTTGAATTATGTTATTTTAATAATTTTGTTTATCTTAGGAGTCTTTTCTAAGATATCTTATGATTTTCTTTAACCAACTCATTAGCTTAGTCCTTGCTCTCCATAAACTCATAAGGTGTGGTTTAATCCTATATTTCTCAAAAATAATGGTTTCAAGTACTTCATTTAAAATATATTGGTTAGCATTAATAATTGGTAGCAATTTGTTTATTAACCAAGTTGAATTCATTTTTATAAAAGTAGACCTCATACAACTTTGCTTATCTCTCTAGGCCTTTACCATGAATTTCTCGTTATCAAGAATAAGAGAAACATAAAGACATCATAAACAACGTTTTAATTATTATATCTTTTCAAATGATAATCATGTTTAACTTGATATTATATTAGAATTCCCTTGAAATAAGTGATATTTATAAATATTTGACACTTTTCAAATTTGATTGAACCATCAACTATAAACTTAAAACTCTTGTATTTTAAACTAGTAATTGGATCAACAATTCTCTTCTTTTTATTTTTTATTTTATCTCATTAACACTCACATTATCACTATTATTACACTTCTCACCACCTTCCTCGTCAATATTATAATCAATGTTATTAATATTCCATTCATCTTCAAACTTTTTCATCAAAGATTTACCAAAACGAACATCATATTATAGACTATCAATTCATATATCTTTAAATTAATTACAAAATCCAAATCCTTCCTCCTTAGTGTAAATATAATTGTCATAACCAAATTATGAGTTATTCCCTAAAATTCATTTTTTTCAAAATAAAAATAAAAAATAAAATAAAAGCAAGCAACAAACATGAAGAAAGTAGACATGAGAGGATCCCAAAAAATACATAAAAACCAAGATGTAATTTTGAAGAAAATTCAAGGCCTAATTATACCCCATTATACCTAAAAATGGAGAAAAAATAAATTCAAGGTCAAATTAAATTATTGTTGGATGAATTTATATAAAACTTAAGTCCAATGACATAATTAAATTGTTAATAGGCCAATTTGATTTAATTATAGGCCAAATTAAGTTTTAATTATGTTTCAGAATTAATTTAGGTCCAATTGAAAGATTTAATTAAGTGCAAGGACTTAGTTATGCTTTAAATGAGTCAAATTAATTTTACTTGGGGCTTAATTGGTGAAAAATTAAGTTTAGGAGCCTAATTTCGGTTTAATTGAGAATATTGAAATTTTAAAAGAACAAATTTAATTTTTACCAACTTAATTAATTGAAATCAAGGGTCAAATTATAAGAAAATTAAAGTTTTGGGGTCAATTAGTGGTTAAATTAATAAAATTCACATCCAATAATCAATCTGCAAAATACACCAAACTATAGGGGTTTAATTGACAAAAACCAGGGTGAAATTAAAAAAATTAAAATTTTAATAGTCAATTAGGGGTTAAATTGCATAAAACCAAGATTAATGACCACAGTGCACAAGGTGTGTAAATTCGGGGTTCTAATTCAAGTTTAACATGGGCTAAATTGCACTAAATCAAAAGTATGGTGTTAATTAAGGGTGTAATTAAATCCAATTTAAAGAGGAAGGACTCAAATGAACTTTGGCCAAAAACAAAACTCTTATACTATTCATTTTCTTCTTCAATTTTCTCTAAAATGAAAACTTAGGGAGGCTACTTTGTAGGTACATTTAATGCATGTAACATCTATCAAAGTTGACAAATCTTGCACGCAAATGATCCTCTGCAATTTCTCTACGACATTATATGGCCCATTCATGCTGAATGATAACTTATCGGCATCGACACAAGCCTAAAGAGGCCAATTCAGTCAGCCTTTTCTTGCAGATTTAACAACTCAGGATGCCTACTTCGAACCAATGGTTGGGATCCTTCTCAACTGAATCAAGGGCTGCAAAATTTTTCCAAGTGTAGATAACGATTATAAATAGAGGTGAATTTCGTATCCTAAGGGAAGAGAAAATCGGGTTCAAATTCAGCTAAAAAACCATCCTTTTCTAGTTTATACACATTTCTTATCTCTTTCTCTCTCCATCATGTCTTCAACCGTTGAAGACCTAACAAAAACCTTTCTCCTCTACTAACAAATGGCAGCTCAGCCTCCCTTACGAACCCAAATCCTCACCAGCAATAAGGGCAACCACCAGGAGGTCCTCCTTCTCCCCTATACAAATTTTCTTCTTCTGTTTCTCCTTCTTTCTTCCTCCGCCATAGGTAGCTGATTAGTACTTAAAAGTGCATTTTTATCATGGTTTTATATCATCATTTTGCACTTGAAGTATCAATAACTCCTTAACCAAAGCATATTTTATAATAATATATCTAATAATACTTAATACCTTTAATTTATGGTAAATGTTCATTTTAAATGCAGGCCTATCACATAAATGAAAGGATTGATTGATGACTTTAAGAACTTAAATTGCAAGGATAAAGAGATGGCCAAACTTAGAAAAGAGATGTCGGTGCAATCCAAACCGGAACACTGTTCGGTAAATGGGTCATATCTGGAGCTATATATCTCAGATTTAGGTCCAATTTATATGGATGGAAAGGTAAGACATAGGCCTACAACTTTCATATGGAGCCCAAGATCTAAAAAGGCCATTATCAAGTCCAAATTGTAGCAACAACAAAGAAGCCCGAATCTGTCTTCCAGCCCGAGCACTGTTCGGTATTTTGGCCATATCTAGAGTTCTAGAAGTCCAAATGAGCTGAATGTTTTACACAAGAAAGCTGAGACAATTGCCTACAACTTTCATGTTTGCAACTGGCTCCAGTTTTGACGTTATCAATGACGTTTTGGGCAGACAAAAGAAGATAAGGATTGTCACCAAGTCAAAAGTTGGTCACCCACTTATCAATTAGTCATCAAATCAATAGTTCCCATTTTTGGCCTATAAAAGGAGGCATTTGCCATGCATTTAGGCATCTTGGTGTTCAGATCAAGATCATGCTCTTCCTTTCTCTCTTTGTATTTTTTATGCTTTGTTTTCATTAATATTAAGTTTATGCCTTTCATTTCCTTTCCTTTACTTAGTTAACTTTTATGTTCTTATTTTGTTTATCTATTTTGCTTTCTTTCATTATGTCTAGCTAAGTTAATTATGTCAAGGTGAAAAGGTTACACTAATGGTGTAAGAATAAGTATAATGTAAACTTAATATGGACTTTAATGTTTGATACTAACATGTTTTATATTTGTTATCTTGTTCACTCTTTAATACTTTGCTTGTTAAATGACTAATCTTGATTTATGTTGTATAACACTTGGTACAACAAATGCTTGGCACTTTCATAGCCCATAATGTATGGTATAACCGACACCTGAGCTATGAAAGGAACTTGATTTATTGTTAACATAAGTTATAATCATGAATGCTTGACGAGATTTACAAGTATTAGCATTAATTGAATAAGATGACTAATGTAATCATGTTAACAATATATAATCTGATTGGAACCTCCTTTGTGTGTGGTTTCCAATTCAATAATAAGAGTTTATACTATACTTGTTTGATATACCATTAGTGGAACCTCTAACCTTGACATTTGTTATTATCATTGTTTAATCGTTACATTAATATTCCATCTCAAAGTTCTCATCTTCTTCTTCTTCTTCTCCTTCTTTTTCTTTATTATTATTATTATTATTATTATTATTATTATTATTATTAGTACTACTACTACTACTACTACTACTACTACTACTACTACTACTACTACTACTACTACTACTACTACTACTACTACTACTACTACTACTACTACTACTACTACTACTACTACTACTACTACTACTACTACTACTACTACTACTACTACTA
>NW_011500729.1:80209-84140 GCF_000495115.2 Populus euphratica
TACTATTGTTGTTGTTGTTATTGTTGTTTTATAATTGTTGTTTATAATTTGTACAATTAACCTCCCTGTGGTTCGACCCCGGTCTTGCCGGGTTATTTATTACTTCAACACTCCTGCACTTGGGAGAAGACATCAATCTTTTAGTCGTGTCAGTAGCCAACACCACCACCATTTATTCCACCATCACCTCCACCAACTTCACATTAAGCTAGTGACAACAACAACTTTCCCTTCATACAAGTGGCCTTCTTTTTTTCTTCCCTTTGTTTTCCCCTACGATCTGCAACTTCTTAGTTGCATGTAGAACATGAATATTTCATGTTCTGTAAAATAAGTAACATGGTTGCTAGGCCATGTGGTCCATGGATTGGACTTATCCCTACCCCTTCTTGGCTAGGCTTGGCCTAGTTATTTGGGTCGGCCTAACCCACATGTTTTAATAATATTTAATTAATATAATATAATATTACATATTATAATGTTTTTTAAAAGAAAAGGCAAAACAAAACAAGAAATCCAAAATTTTTAAAAAATTATTTCAAAAAATTATGATTTTCTCAAATATTTTTCTATGATTTTTGTATAATATCAGGTTGTATATTTACACTATAAAATAAAAATTTGGTATTAAAATTCTTGGTTTTCTCCAGAATATTTTAAAAAAAAACCTCAAAAACTTTTAAATTGATTTTTCCTTTCAAAAAAAAATTGTTTTCATGCATACGGTCAAATCCTAAAAATTATCCAAGCATATTTTCATAAATAAATTGCATCTTTCTTGTGTTTTGAAAATAAAATAAAAATGGATATCATAACCAGTTTATAATCATCCATTAGGATTTGACCAAAATATCAAAAACTTTTTTTCCCAATCTTTTTTTAGGATCCAAAAGTAGTCTTTAATATCTGTTTGGTGTAAAGTTACACGATAAAATACACGCTCGAGTATTAAAGATACAACATGTAAAAATACAATGCTAAAATTTAGACTTTAAAACAATTAGGATTTAACCTAATAAGGTAGAGACTTTCTCATGAAGAGAGATCTACCTTAAACCTTAGAAAAGACCAACAAATAGAAACCCTCGACTTAGAAAAAACAAACAAACAACAATGCAACTTACCTTAAGTAGGGTGTATTAGGGGTGATGTGTCTTTTCCTTGCACAACTAGTCTCTTATCCAAACTTTCAAATAGGTAAGAATCAATATACCTTTGTTGGATGCTATTAAACAAGAACCCTTTTATGCTATTAAGGATTGTTACCAAGTCAATAGGCGATCACCTACTTTATAATTAGTCATCAAATCAATAGTTCCAAATTTTAGCGTATAAAATAAGGCATTTGTCATGTATTTAGGCATCTTGATTTTCAGATCATGTTCTTGTTCTCTTTCTTTATATTTATGTAATACTTAAGTTTTGCTTATATTAATCTCTTATTTATACTTTTCATTTTCTTTCCTTTACTTAGTTAACTTATATCTTATATATGTACTTATCTTATTTATTTATGGTTCTCTCTTTCATTATGTTTAGTTAAGTTTATTATGTCGAGGTGAAAAGGTTACACTAATAGTGTAAGAATAAGTATAGTATAAACTTAACATGTACTTTAATGCTTATATCATAAACAACTTATTTGTTATCTTGTTTACTTTTAATACTTTACTTGTTAAATAATTAATCTAGATTTATGTTGTATAACCCTTGGTACAACAAATACTTGGTACTTTTATAGCCCAACTATATAGTATGATCGACACTTGTGCTATAAAAGAAACTTGATTTGTTGTTAATATAAGGTAGCATCATGAATACCTGACAATATTTGCAAGTATTAGCATTATTCAAATAAGATAACTAATGTAATCATATTACAATTTATAATTCGATTGAATACTCCTTTCTGTGTGGTTTCCAATTGAGTAATAAAAAAAATTTATACTATACTTTTTTGAAATACCATTAGTAAATTATCTAACCTTAATAATTATTTCATTGTTGTTTAATCCTTACATCAATATCACATCTCAAGAATTTTCTTCAACTAATTTCCATTTATTATCTATAATTTTATATAGTTCATCTTTCTATGATTCGATCTCGGTCTTATCGAGTTATTTATTACTTTAACACTCCTGCACTTGGAAGAAAACATCAATTTTTTGGTCATATCATGACTTCAAAGTGAGTTTTGAATGCATGAATAGTGAAAAATTATTTTGCATGAGAGAAAGCAAAGCTTGCCGATTTTGAATGCATGCGCTTGAAATGAAGAAAGATCATCTTTGATAATCCTTTCACAATGCTAAAAAAATCTCTTGCAGACCCCTTTTCAGTCTAACACATTTTTCTTGAGAAACTACCTTGGTGAGGATCACACCCCCATAATGGGGGTAAGTGTAAAAAATTCTCAATGATTAAAAGTGTCCAAACAACATTGAGAGGCATGAAAGAAAAAATTAAAAAAAAAAAAGATGTCCAAACAAAGCTAGGGGACATGAAAAAGTCCAAAGAGTCAAAAGGGTCTAACTATTCCACCAAAATATAACTAATATGATGATGCTCAAAATAAATAAAAAAACAAAGAAAGAAAACGCCTAAACCTAAGGAGGCATCATTTTGCGAATCAATTCCAAGGTCCAGAACTTTATGGACCAAAAAGAGGTCGGAAATTAAGCACTGATGATTCTTAGTCTTAAAATCCTTTCAACACCTTGAGCCTATAATATCCTTTTCTTCACAACCAAAAGCCTAAGCCTGTGTTATATACTCAATCAAGCCTTTTATGATCAAAAGTAAGCAATCTAAATCAGTAGACAATGCTCTCCCATGCGAAACGAGTCATTATTCATGCAATCAAAATGAATGCTTTAAAAACTGGGTCTCTAAAACTCTCAAATCAAAGTTTGAACCACTTCACATTTTCACTAATAGCAAAACAAAAATTTCAGCACTCATACAAACCTATCTATGAGGATCACTTGAACTTTTCAAAAAAAGTTTGTTTTGAACAAACATCAAAATGTTTTTTGTTCGAAATAACTTTGAAATTCCAAAAGTTCTCTATGAAAACAACTCCTTACAAATAACCAAATCTTATTCCACATAGCCTCATACCCAAGGAAAAACTAAATTGAACATTTGGAGACATGATCAAAATGGGGGCAATCCATCAAAACATATAGGGCTGGCTTTATGATTCCCTTTCTAAGAAAACATAAGATATAGTGCAAAGCTGGTAATCCTTTAGATAAAGGTTTGTGGGCAAAGAAGTATGTTGATGTCATATCCCTTCTAAAGGTCATCATCACAATATATGACTCGAGTAAGCAAAAGTGGAAAGTGTCATGAAAACTTACTATTAGAGACTCAAACTTTTGAGAAATGGAAAACTCCATGAAAAAAAAGGGACCTATATTTCTCAGGTAAGTATATATGTATTTTGATCATGATGCCTTACTTTTATCCTTGACAGATCAGTGTCTCACCATCACCTCTTTTTGAGCGGGCTATTAACTCTTTATTATTCAGATAATGTGCTTTATAGCCCTATTTTTCTTCTCTTTGATTGCCCCTTCTAGCCATCGACCACCCCAGTTAGTGTGTCTTACAACTTTACCTTTTTCTATTAGAGAGTGCTTTTGAGCCTTCATCTCTTGGGTAGTTGATTAGTACTTAAAAGTACATTTTTATCATGATTTTATATCATCATTTTGCACTTGAAGTATCAATAACTCCTTAATTAAAGCATGTTTTATAATAATATATCTAATAACATAAGATACCTTTAATTTATGGTAAATGTTCATTTTAAATGCAGGCCTATCACATAAATGAAAGGATTGATTCATGACTTTAAGAACTTAAATTGCAAGGGCAAAAAGATGACCAGAATTAGAAAAGAGATGTTGCTGCAATCCAAACC
>NW_011500729.1:84173-95681 GCF_000495115.2 Populus euphratica
AAAATTAATGTAAGGATTAAACAATAATAAGAAAGATTTAGGTCTACTCTTTGTCTGATTAGTACTTAAAAGTGCATTTTTATCATTATTATTATTATTATTATTATTATTACTATTGTTGTTGTTGTTATTGTTATTTTATAATTACAAATTGTAGCAACAACAAAGAAGCCCGAATCTGTCCTCTAGCCCGAGCACTGTTCAGTATTTTGGCCATATTTGGAGTTCTAGAAGTCCAAATGAGCTGAATGTTTTACACAAGAAAACTGAGACAATTGGCTACAACTTTCATGTTTTCAAGTGGCTCCAAGTTTGACGTGTCTTACCTTTCCATCCATATAAATTGGACCTAAATCTGAGATCTGTAGCTCCAGATATGACCCAATTACCGAACAGTGTTCCGGTTTGGATTGCACCGACATCTCTTTTCTAAGTTTGGCCATCTCTTTATCCTTGCAATTTAAGTTCTTCAAGTCATCAATCAATCCTTTCATTTATGTGATAGGCCTGCATTAAAAATAGACATTTACCACAAATTATAGGTATCTTATATTATTAGATACATTATTATAAAACATATTTTAGTTAAGGAGTTATTGATACTTCAAGTGCAAAATGATGATATAAAACCATGATAAAAATGCACTTTTAAGTACTAATCACACCCCCCAACCAGCTTATTACTAGTCCCTAGTAATCAAAGCGTAAAATAGAAAAACAATTTGTATATTCCACAAAGCAAGGTATTCATCATTTAACTTCCATTAGTCTATCCAGATAAACAAACTCTCATTAAATTTATATATCTGCTCAATACCACTTAACAAGATATTAATAAACCTTTCTTTTGTGCTCAATGTATCAACACATAATTATGGGGCTTTTCTTGGAAGAAAACAAAATTTTTGTTCTAATGTTTAAGGTTAACTTCCTTGGGTTGGGATTACTATTTTTGTCTTTTTTTTTTTTTAACTCTATATACATATACTTTAAAAACATCATGCATCTTTAACCCATGTAACGAGCTTTCAGCTAATGACTCCCAAACTAGTTGGTCTTAGGGCATTAGGTGTTAAGACACCCCTACGAGCTTAGTAACTCGGGTCGCAGATACTGATATGTAGATAGTGCAATGTTTGATTCCCTTAAGCTTTTCTCCTCAACCCATGTAACAAGCGTTGGGCCAATAGCTCCCAAGTCAGTTGACTTTAGGGTATTAGGTGTTAAAACACCCCTTCGGGCTTAATTGCTTAGATTAGGGAGGCTACGAAATCAAACTTATCTACATTTTTATTATCATCATTTTTTTTATTTTCTTTTATTTTCTTTTTTTCTTTTTTTTCATGTCTTAGTTGTTACCTTTAACAAAAGAACATAAATAATGTAATAATCCAATATGCAACCCACAATCAAATGTTAAAGTGTGTGTGTGTAAATTAAGGTTTAAAAATACATGTTAAATAAGTATATGAGCAGAATTAAGTGGTAACAATACGAGAGTTTGTAAACCTGAATATTTCAGGAAGTATTATAATAGACCTTGTTAAGAATGGTTACTAAGATGCGTCTCAAGAGTCACTTTAACAAAAGAACTCCTTTACTCTGCCATCCTAGTAACAACAATTATGCACATGCTTTATGAAATGAAAAACAATTTTTTTTTTTATCAACTACTACCCTCTCCCCCCCAACCAAAACGAGACATTGTCCTCAATGTTCTAAGGTAGAAAGATAGAGTATAAAAGATATCACCTGAAGTAACGAACACTGACAAAACCTGAAACACACTGAAACAAAAATAAGAAATAACAAAACACAATAATAAAACCAAAAGACACAAAAATTCACAAATGAAGGCTCAAATCCAATCTAAGCTTTTTACGGCTTCCCGTAGATGACCAATTTATGCGACTCATGGAAGGATCAATCACAGGAATGAAAGATTGTAGTTGGTCAATCAATTGTTCAGCAGTAGTAGCAGAGATTATGATTTGTCGTGCAGAAGATTTTAGAAATTCCTGTTCCACAGCATGATCAAGAAAAGACAACAACCATTAACATTTAACAAACCTATGGGTTTATGGTGAATGTGTAATTGAGCCCAAGAGGAAATATGAAAGATCTCTTCCAATGTGCCTAGACCACCTGGTAAAGCAATGAAGGCATCAGCATGATTAAACATTGCATTCATTCGAGCCGACATTGTGGAGACCTGAAGTTCCTCTCCAATTGTTTTTCCAATGATGTCCCCTTGTGCCAAAGCTTCAAGGACGACCCCCAAAACTTGACTACCTCCTAAAAATGCAGCTATTGACACACCTCCTATTAACCCAAGACTGCCTCCCCCATATACTAAATGAATCTTTCTCTCAGCTAGCACCTGACCAAGATGATTTGCTGTTTCTAAAAACTCCTTTTCTTTCCCAGGACTAGATCCACCGAAAACACAAATATTTCTTATTTGATGACTTGAGGAACTTGCCATTTCTACACACTTCTGTATTTGTTAAATGTATGGGTTGAGTAGAAATGAAAGGAAGGAAAAGAGGGTTTTATAGATGAGAAAGTAGAAAGGCAAGCATAACATCTATATGTAGGCCAGCTAGAGTCTCACACACTCTCTCTCTCTTTTTATTTATTTATTTATTTACTTTTGAAAAAAAACATGTCTATGTACAGGTAGTTGTGATTGTGGCTCACATCTTCCCTTGGTTTTACGTCCAAGAACGGCTTAAACGCCCTCTATGGGTCGGGGATAGGCTTCCCATCCAGTTTTCTTAAAAACTGGCAAAGCGGGTCTTTTTTAGTCAGATTACCAAGACTAAGTCGATCATGTTCTTTATGAAATAGTGGCCATAAATCATGAATTGCACGATGCACATCTCCACTAGGATGCGTCTCAAGAGTCAATAGAAGATTATCTAAAGACTCCTTACTCAGGCCATCCTTAATGAATTGTATTTTATCTTCACGGTTTATAGATACCATTCCTAAAGAACGACATTGTGTATTACTAGTCCATCTAGCACATCGATGACAGACATCCAGTCGTTTTGCACGACGCTTCTTTGCAAAAGTGCTTTTACCTGTTCCAGGCATGTGTGAAATGAAGAAGTTAGAGGACTCACCTGATAATCGGACCTTTGCTTCAATCAACCAACGAATATCTTCAGGAATTCCATGATTCATTAATAATCTCAATCTTGCACATCTAGCACGGTAAATTTTTGTAATCGCATTCTGAGGCAGAGCGGGAAAATTCTTTTTCAATTTTTCAAGATTAGTGTCCATTTTCAAATGAGAATTGAAAGAGAGATTCAAAGAATTGCACAGATATATACACAGATATCAGTAATTATGGGAAACTGAAAGAACCGACTTAAGTCAGGGAGTACCGTTATCCGCCATTTGACCGGGGTGAAGAAACTTGCAAAAATCACTCAAAAAGAAACAAAAATAAAATAAAATAAAATCAATATTTATATAAGAAACAAAAATAAAATAAAATAAAATAAAATAAAATCAATCTTTATATACAGGATCACCCAATTCAATAGAGTTATGTTCAACTGAAAAATTGTCAAAGTAAACTTTCAAACGATGTCCATTTACCTTGAAAACATTGCCATTCTTTGGATTCTCGATGTCATAGGCCCCATATGGATACACATGTTTCACAATAAAAGGACCACTCCATCTTGATCTTAATTTTCCAGGAAATAAATGCAGTCGAGAATTATAAAGCAAGACTTTTTGACCAACATTGAAGGTTTTTCTCTGTATTTTCTTGTCATGAAATTCTTTTATTCTTGCTTTATGAATTCTTGAATTTTCATATGCATCATTTCTTATTTCCTCAAGCTCATTTATTTGTAATTTTCGCAGTTGACTAGCATCATCCAGATTTGAATTGAAAGCTTTAATAGCCCAATAAGCTTTATGTTCAAGTTCCACAGGCAAGTGACAAGGTTTTCCATAGACTAGTCTATAAGGTGACATACCTAATGATGTTTTATAAGCAGTTCGATAAGCCCAAAGTGCATCATTAAGTCTTAAAGACCAGTCTTTCCTATTAGGGTTCACTGTTTTCTCCAAAATATGTTTGATCTCCCTATTAGCAAGCTCTACTTGTCCACTTGTTTGAGGGTGATAAGGGGTGGCAACTTTGTATGTGATTCCATATTTCTTCATTAAAGACTCAAATGGCTTGTTGTAGAAATGTGTTCCACCATCACTTATTATGGCTCGAGGGACTCCAAATCGACTCAAAATATTTTCTTTCAAAAACTTTATCACTGTTTTGTGATCATTGTTTCGACTTGGAATTGCCTCTATCCATTTTGAAATATAATCTACTGCGACTAATATGTATAAGAAACCAAATGATGGAGGGAATGGGCCCATGAAATCTATACCCCAACAGTCAAAGATCTCAATGACAATAATAGGGTTTAAAGGCATCATGTGACGTTTTAAAATAGATCCCAACTTTTGACAATTTTCACAAGACTTGCAGAATGCATGTGAGTCTTTGAACATGGTGGGCTAGTAAAATCCACTTTGTAAGATTTTTGCAGTTGTCTTTCTTGATGAGAAATGGCCCCCACATGCCTCAGAATGACAAAATTTAATGACACTACTTACCTCATTGTCACGAATGCATCTTCAAAATATTTAATCAGAACAATATTTGAATAAATAAGGATCATCCCAATAAAAGTTCTTCACTTCGTTCAAAAACTTTCTTTTATCTTGGGTATTCCAATGAGCTGGCAATTGTCCTGAAACAAGAAAATTGACAATATTAGCAAACCAAGGCATTGTAGAGACAGAAAGTAAAGATTCATCGGGAAAGTAGTCATCGATTGGTGTGATGTCAGTTTTCGAATCTGTTGTCAATCTTGACAAGTGATCTGCGACAACATTTTCGCTGCCTTTCTTATCTTTGATTGTGATATCAAATTCTTGAAGTAATAAAATCCACCGCACCAATCTAGCCTTGGAATCTTTCTTAGAAAGAAGATATTTCAATGCTGCATGATCACTAAAAACAACAACAGGTGAGCCAACAAGATAAGATCTGAATTTTTCACATGCAAATACTACTGCAAGTAATTCTTTTTCAGTGGTGGTATAATTCATTTGAGCACTATTTAAAGTTTTACTTGCATAGTAAATTACATAAGGTTTCTTATCTTTTCTTTGTCCCAAAACAGCACCTACGGCATAATCACTAGCATCACACATTATTTCAAAAGGTAATGACCAATCGGGAGGTTGAATGATAGGAGCACAAGTAAGCAAGTTTTTAAGTTTAATAGAGGCTTCTTCACAATGTTCAGTCCATTCAAAAATAGTATCCTTTGTTAGAAGGTTACTTAAAGGCTTAAATATTACACTAAAATCTTTGATGAACCTTCTATAAAAACCAGCATGTTCCAGGAATGATCTAACATCTTTAAGAGATTTTGGTGTTGGCAAGTTTGCAATTAACTTAATTTTAGATTTGTCAACCTCAATTCCTTTTGATGAAACAATGTGACCAAGTACAATGCCGTTTGTTACCATAAAATGACATTTTTCCCAATTCAGCACAAGATTCTTCTCTTCACACCTGGTTAAAACCTTTCCTAAATTAGTCAAACAATCATCAAATGAATTGCCAAAAACAGAAAAATCATCCATGAAAATCTCAAGAAAATGTTGAACCATATCGTTAAATATACTAAGCATGCATCTTTGAAATGTGGCTGGTGCATTACATAATCCAAAAGGCATCCTTCGATATGCAAAAGTACCAAATGGACATGTGAAAGTAGTTTTTTCTTGATCTTCCAATGCAATTTCAATTTGGTTGTAACCCGAATAGCCATCTAGGAAACAATAAAATTCATGACCTACAACTCTTTCTAGGATTTGATCCATGAAAGGTAAAGGAAAATGATCTTTTCTAGTCATTGAATTAAGTTTCCTATAGTCAATGCACATGCGCCAACCAGTAACAGTTCTAGTGGGAATTAACTCATTGTTCTCATTTGTTATCACAGTGACTCCAGACTTCTTAGGTACAACTTGGGTAGGACTTACCCATTTGCTGTCAGAAATAGGATAAATGATTTCATTATCTAGAAGCTTAATGACTTCATTTTTCACTACTTCTTTCATATTAGGATTTAGCCTTCGTTGCATTTCTCTAGAGGGTTTAGCATTTTCCTCTAAATAAATTCTATGTGTACAAATCAAAGGACTAATTCCTTTTATATCAGCTATGGTCCATCCTAATGCTTTTTTGTGCATTTTCAGAGTTTGTAATAACTTACCTTCTTGATGTGCATTAAGTTTGGAAGAGATTATTACCGGAAAAGTTTCATTTTCTCCTAGAAATGAGTATTTGAGATTGGATGGCAACGACTTCAAATCAGGTTTTGGTGGTTGATCACTTGAAGGTATGTACTTAATTGCTCGTGGTGGCAATTCCTCAATTTGTGGCCTCCAATTACTTGTCTTTGATTCTTCCTGAAAATAAATCATTTCCAAATCATCAGATTCATCAATCTCAATTTCATTGAAAGTGGTTGGAAATTGATCATGAATTAATTTTTCAGTAAAGTCTACTTCCTGTAAGTCATTATCATCTCTAGGTTGCTTGCAAATATTGAAAATATTCATCTCCAATGTCATGTTTCCAAATGATAGCTTCATCAGTCCATTCCTACAATTAATCAATGCATTAGAAGTTGCAAGAAATGGACGTCCTAAAATAACAGGAAATGAATTACATACTTCAACAGGTTGTGTGTACTTTAACAGGTTGTGTGTCCAAGACAATAAAATCCACAAGATAAATGAATTTATCTACTTCTACTAACACATCTTCAATTATTCCTCTAGGCACTTTTATTGATCTATCGCCAAGTAAAAGAGTTATAGAAGTTGGTTTTAACTCACCTAGATTGAGACTCTGAAAAACTGAATATGGAAGTAAATTCACACTAGCACCAAGATCAAGTAAGGCTCTTTCAATTCTCTCCAATAAAGCAAGAAATTGTAGGACAACCAGGATCTTTATATTTCAAAGCATTATTGTTTTAAAGAATAGCACTTACTTGTTAGACTAGAAAGGCTTTCTTTTTCACATTCAGTTTCCTTTTCACAGTGCAGAGATCTTTCAAAAATTTAGCATAGGAAGGAACCTGTTTAATAGCATCCAGCAAAGGTATATTGATCCTTACCTGTTTGAAAGTTTTAAAGATTTCAGAGTTGTGATTAACTTTCCTTTGTTTGGTCATAGCTTGAGGAAATGGAAGTGCTGGCGGTGAATTAGTCGTTTCTTTGCAATTTTTAGATTCATCCCCTTCCTTACCCTCAGAGATTGACTCATCATCTTTCTCATAAGGTTCATGAGAGGGTTTTTCAATAATCTTACCACTGCGCAGAGTAGTGACTGATTTGACTTGATCCATGTGTTGGCTTCCGGAACTACTTGCATTTACATTGTATTGCCCTTTGGGATTTTGTTGCGGTTGAGATGGAAACTTACCTGTCTCTTGGAAACTAAGAGCAGATGTTAATTTAGCAAGAGTATCTTTAAAATCTGTCATGTTTTGAGCAAGTTGAGTATTGATTATCTCTTGCTTTTCAATGAATGCATGCAATGTTTCCTCAAGATTTCTTCTAAGAGGTAGAGCATAAGGAGGTGCATATCTATGAGAATTTTGGAAATTGTGGTGTGCTTGAAATGGTGGTTGTGAAGTTTGTGCATTGTTGTTCTCACTCTTCCAATTGAAATTTGGATGATTTCTCCAACCAGGGTTGTATGTTTTGGAGCATGTGTTGTGGTTGGGCCTTTGGAAACTGTTTAAAGCATGGGCTTGTTCATGGAGACATTACTTAAAAGATGGCAAGGTTGGACAATTGTTGGTTGAGTGTTCATTTGTTTCACAAATTTGACACACAATGTTTTCAATAGATTTTAATTGACCACTCTTTTTCAATTCTAGTGCCTCGACTTTTCTAGCTAAAGATGCAAACTTGGCTTGAAGGTCATGATCTTCCCTAAGGTTGTACATACCTCCACTAGATGTATGAGGTTGAGTTTTACTCGGTGCCTCATAAGTACCCGCGGTGTCCCAATTTTGAGCATTTTCAGCTAACAGTGTCCCAATTTTAAGCATTTTTCAGCTAACAAGTCTAAGTACTCCATTGCTTCATCAGGGTTTTTATCTTCAAAAGTTCCATTGCACATCAATTCAACCATTTGCCTATCGTTAGGTGTTAGCCCTTCATATAGGGTTGTGTTGTTTGTGAGAGCAAAGGGCATAGGACAACTGAGTGTCCTACCATTCCAGCCTTCAAGGAAGTGCTATATGGCCAAACTTCTGATTCAAGTAATGTTAGAAAGCCATTTCCAAACCAAGTAGGCAATCCCTACTCTGAGACCTATAATCCTGGATGGAGGAACCACCTAAATTTTGGATGGAGAAATGAGGGCTCTTCAGTACCTCAAACATTTCAACCTCCACCCCAACCATTTCATGCTCCCACACATAACACATACCAACCACCTCATAAGAGATCCTTAGATGATACTCTTCAACAATTCATGCAAACGCAAGGAGGAATCAACAACCAAGTTTACAAATTCCAAGACCAGACCAATAGGACCTTAGATGACATTCAAAGTCAACTAACTAAGTTGACTCAATCACTAAGCATTCAAGAGAAGGGCAAAATCCCAGCTCAACCAATGCCCAATCCTAGAGGTCAGGTACACATGAGTGAATCCTCACCTAGTGAACCTTCAAACCATGAACAAGTCCAAGCATCACTACCCTTAGAAGTGGAAAGATTGTTGACAAAGGTGTAGGTTTTAGGATTCCTAAAGGTATTGTAGAGGAGAAATCTAGGGAAAGTGAAGAGGGTATCAAAACACAAGTGACAAATGAGAGTTTAAGTGACAAAGAAGGTGAGATAAATGAGAAAGAGATGAGTGAGAAAGGAGATGATTCAAGAAAAATTGGAGTCAAAATGAGTGATTTAGAATTTGTTCCTAGAGCACCATTTCCACAAAGGTTAGGGAAACCTAAACAAGATCTTATGAACTCAGAAATCTATGAATTGTTCAAACAAGTGAAAGTCAATATTCCACTCCTTGATGCAATTAAACAAGTTCCATCTTATGCAAAGTTTCTTAAAGATTTATGCACAGTTAAAAGGAGATTGAATGTGAAAGAAAGAGCTTTTCTGACTGAACATGCTAGTGCCATCATCCAGTTTAAGACCCCTCCCAAATACAAAGATCCTGGTTGTCCTACCATTTCATGCATTATTGGAAGTCATAAGATAGATCAAGCTTTGTTGGATTTAGGAGCAAGTGTGAATTTAATACCCTACACTGTTTATGAACAATTAGGTTTAGGAGAAATCAAGCCTACTCGAATCACCCTTCAATTAGCTGATAGGTCAATCAAGATTCCCAGGGGGTATCGTTGAGGATGTGTTGGTCCAAGTAGATAAATTCTACTTTCCTGTTGATTTTGTAGTGTTAGACACCGCACCAGTTCAAGGTTCTAATGCCCCCATCCCAGTCATCTTAGGGAGACCTTTCCTAGCTACATCCAATGCCTTAATTAACTGTAAGAATGGGGTGATGAAATTGTCTTTTGGGAATATGACTGTGGAGATGAACATATTCAATGTCTCCAAACAAATCGGGGAACATGAGGACATTAGAGAGGTAGATTTCATCCAAACAGTTTGTCAAGAACACTTTGAGAGAGTGTGGATCAAGAATCCATTGGAGAGAACTTTAATTCATGATGAAAGATTTTGTTCTTTGGAATGTGTTGATGAGGAGGTAAGAGAACTCGAGACTTATCTAGATCCAATGCCTATTATGTCAATAGGTCAATGGACCCCATCATTTGAGCCTTTGATTTCACCCCAAGTGAAAGTTGAGGAATCTCTTGTCTAGCCTGATAAACTAGAAAGGAAGCCTTTACCGAGTGATCTTAAATATGTATTTCTAGGGGAAGATGAATCATATCCTATTGTGATCTCATCAAAACTTAGCATAGAGCAAGAACACAAACTTTTGAGAGTGGTGAGAAAACACAAGAAAGCAATTGGGTGGAAAATTACTGACTTGAAAGGAATTAGCCCTCTTTTATGTACACATAGAATCTATCTTGAAGAAGAGGCTAAATCTGTGAGACAAATGCAAAGACGATTGAACCCAAACATGAAGGAAGTAGTGAGAGGTGAAGTGCTTAAGCTACTTAATGCAGGTATCATTTACCCTATTGCAAACTCAAAATGGGTTAGTCCAACCCAAGTTGTCCCTAAAAAATCTGGAGTCACGGTAGTGAAGAATGAAAATAATGAACTAGTACCAACTAGAATCCAAACTGGATGGTGTATGTGCATTGATTATCATAAATTGAACATGGTGACTAGGAAAGACCATTTTCCGCTTCCATTTTTAAACCAAGTGCTTGAAAGAGTAGCTGGAAGAGCTTTCTATTGTTTTCTTGATGGATACTCAGGTTACAACCAAATTGAGATTTCTTTAGAAGACCAAGAAAAAACCACTTTCACTTGTCCTTTTAGTACCTATGCTTATAGAAGAATGCCTTTTGGTTTGTGTAATGCACCAGCCACTTTTCAAAGGTGTATGATCAGTATCTTTAGTGACATGGTGGAAAAATTTTTGGAAGTTTTCATGGATGATTTTTCAGTTTATGGGGATTTTTATGAGTTGTGTCTAATGCATTTAGAAAAAGTTCTTGAAAGGTGTGAAGAGAGCAATCTTGTACTCAATTGAGAGAAGTGTCATTTTATGGTGACACATGGCATTGTTTTAGGTCACATTGTCTCTTCGAAAGGGATAGAGGTAGATAAGTCAAAAGTGGAAGTCATTCAAAAATTAACTACCCCTAGGACTGTGAAAGATGTGAGATCCTTTTTAGGACATGCTGGGTTTTATCGAAGATTCATTCATTCTTTTAGTACCATTGTCGCACCCTCGCGAGCGGAGCGCGGCGTCGCGGCGACCGTCGATTGATTTTGGGGTCTCTTCGTTTTATTTTTGTGTAAAAGGGAGTCGCCACCTAGTATTATGGTCACTAGGAAACCTAACTGGTCTTTCAGAGATTCTAAGGAAAGGGACTGGTTGCGTAAAGGGAAGGTGTTAGCACCCCTAATACGCCCTACCTAAGGTAAGCTGCTTGGTGTTTGTCTTATAATTGCTATGGTGTTGGTGTTTTCTAATCCCATTGATTAGTACTTAAAAGTGCATTTTTATCATGGTTTTATATCATCATTTTGCACTTGAAGTATCAATAACTCCTTAACTAAAATATGTTTTATAATAATGTATGTAATAATATAAGATACCTATAATTTATGGTAAATGTCTATTTTTAATGCAGGCCTATCCCATAAATGAAAGGATTGATTGATGACTTGAAGAACTTAAATTGTAAGGATAAAGAGATGGCCAAACTTAGA
>NW_011508486.1:0-720 GCF_000495115.2 Populus euphratica
AAAATAATTAATAGGACATTTTCAATCAAATTTTAATGTGAAAATAAAACTAGTATTTAAATATTTAAATAGTGAAATCTTGATCCCTCTCATCAGTAGTACAATGGGGAGAATAACACGTTTCCAGACCAATTTCAAATAAAATGTTACACTCATTTAGTTATAAAAAATAAAATTTGAATAGGATATTAAAATATTCAATCTAAAGTTGATTGGTGCCTTTTAAATTTGAATTTCAGACACATTTAAGTTCGTCATATAAAGAAAATCAAAGTACGTATTGAACACAAACGTTGTCTAAATTTTATAATTTGACCATTCTAAATCCCCATAATGAAAAAAATAAAAATAAAAAGGAAATGGAAAAATGTTTGACGACAGTTGATGGTGGCTACCAAAATGTTTTTATGGGCAGGCTCGAAGCCCAAAAGGCCCAAGCCGAAATACCCACTGCTTCCCAGATCACTAGTCGTCTCCAGAACTTGCTCTAAACTTTCCGTTAGAGTAAAACTGATTCAAAATCCAAACTCAAAACACTCTCCCCCCGTTGTCTCTCTCCCTCTCTCAGTGATCTTCCCGATGGCGATGCTTGTAGAAATGGACACCAAAACCGAGTTAGGGTTTCCGTACTGGAAACCGATTCGCCGTCGTTTTGGCCCCGAATCTCCTTTCTTCTCTTCTGGCAACATCGAGAGAGAACTCCTCGCCAAACAGGTCACC
>NW_011508485.1:0-720 GCF_000495115.2 Populus euphratica
TGGAAATATAACCTTTTCATATTTTTTAATTTGGTATGCATTATTTTTATATGAAAATATAATTTTTTCTCTCATGAAAAGAGATAAATATATATGCTAAATCACATGATGAATTACTTAAGAGGAGTAGAAAATCTTAGTTTACATTCATAAACTCTGGTTTTATCAAATATTTTGAAGGACCTATTTAATAATTTTAAATAATTAAGAACATATATGAAATATTCTTAGACTATAAGAATTGAATTGAACTCGAGGGGGAGCGCGTGTTCCAGCCTCCCGCCCTAAGGTCTCTCTGCCAGTACTGTAGACCATATTCAATCAAGATAATTTAATGAAAATTAAAACAATCATGTAGAAATATTGATTTATTCAATTAAAAAATAAGAATAAAAAATATGAAGAAATGACAATGCCAATACAAATTTCCAAACAAACTAAAATATCAGTTAATAAATCAAGGGACGTGTAGTAGAATAATAATTAATGTTATGTTATCTGTTAAATGAAGTTTAAGGATTGCTATAAATAATAATAAAAAATCTAAAATTTATAAGAAAATAAAAATAAAGTTGTATAAATTTGACCTTGTTCATTAAGTTTTGATACTTTTTGTATAACTAAATTTGATATTTAATTATGAAATGGCTTATTATATTTTACCATTTATTATTACCAAGTTTTTATTATAAATAATATTTTATTTTGATGGTATCATAA
>NW_011508489.1:0-719 GCF_000495115.2 Populus euphratica
TGTGAAGTTTCTTGTTAGCACCAGATATACCATGATGGTAAAACTAGTATTGATTGAGGAAGCTGAAGAAATAGACGAAGATAATTGTTAGGATCTTGCAGTGTTTCCTGGAAATAACTAGGCAATTTAGACCATGGATGGAGCTTGAAGCTAAGTTATAGATGACATTATGTTGGCCCAAGGAAAATCAATGCTTATGCGTCCTTTTCAGTGGAAATCGTAGTGTTGTTATATTTAAATTTAAATACGAAGGTAATTCTAGAAAAGGAGGTAGAGGAGAGAGGACTGGTGGTTTCCATAGTGGTGGTGGAAGATTGGAGGAGATGAGTGTGTGCTTTTGTGGCTCATCTGATCATCATCAGCCTGCACAATGGAAATCTAAAACCAATACTTCAAACATAACAAACAAACAAACTTCAAATTAGAAGGTTTATTTCTCAAATTACCATAATATTATCCTTATAAAACTGCTTAAGCTCAGCTCGGTTTCTTCGGCCCTACACCAGGAACTGTCACTGTGGTTGGCTGGGTTTCTTGCCAACAAGGAAGGGAGAGGATTTCTTGAAGAAACAATAAGAGAAAATAATGGCTTCAATCATTTATTGCGGGCTTGCTAGAGATTAGGAAAAAATTAATGAAAGAAAAAATGAAGATGAAGAAGTTAACTATGATGGCTAAGGTTTTTTTTAGTTTAATGTAAAAGTTGTAGTATTATTATT
>NW_011508490.1:0-719 GCF_000495115.2 Populus euphratica
ATTTTTTTTATATTAAAATATATATTAATAATTTTTTTATTTAAAAAATAATATTGATATTAGTATATCAAAATAATTTAAAAATACTAAAAATATATTAATATGAAGTAAATAAAAAATAAAAAATAATTTTTTTAAAATAGTTTTAAGACCATATTTGTTTTCATAAAGTAGTTTTTGAAAAACACTTTCTAAACTTTACAATTTTTATTTACTATTGGAAAAGTTGATCAACAGAAAATACTTTTTAATTAAAAGAAAAATTTAGCCTGATTTCTAGAAAAGTATTTTTCTAAAAATTTTAAGTGGAAAACACTTTTCAAAAGTTGTAAAAAATTTAGAAATGTCATTATTTGTTGATCGTATTAAATTTAATTTTTAAACTTTTGATTATTATATATATTTTATTTTAAATATTTATTTATCACTTTTATCTTTTAAAATTTAATTTTTATATTAACTTTTATTTTTATTTTTATAATTGTTATTTTATTTTCTTTTATCATTTTTTATTAAAAAAATTTATCTATCAAATTTGATTCTCATTCTTTTAATTATTACTTATTTTATTTGAAGTAATTTATGTAATGTTGATTATTATTATTTTAATCTCTTCATCTTTTATTTTTTAATTTTTTAGATTTTATCTTTGTTATTTTTTATTTTATTTGAGATAATTTATGAAATTATATTTTTTTAATTCCATTCTCATTCAATTA
>NW_011508488.1:0-719 GCF_000495115.2 Populus euphratica
ATATAAAACATAACATTCTTTAAAATAAAAAAACTCTATTAACAAAATACAATAATAAACTGATAGAAAAAAATAAAAATAACCATAAATCTATTTTTTTAAAAGAAAAATAATGCAGGATGATAAAATCATAAAAGTAAATAAACAAAAAAGAAATTCTTAATCATACTAACTCTTAAAACTCGTAATTTATGTCATTAGATTAAAAACATAACAAATAGAAAAATTATAAATTTCAATCTCTAACAAATTAAATATTAAAAGTTAACAAAAAAAATTTATAACATAAAAAATTGTAATTAAAAGAATAAGGGCATCAAAAGTCCGAGAATTCAAATAAAATATAAATTAGAGGGTTTAAAAAAATTAACATTGAAGTGTTAAATTGAAAAAAAAAAGCTTCAACAAAAAAAAATATCAAAAGAATAAGGGTTACATTGAAATTAAAATAAAATAATATAAACTATATTAATTTTTTAAATATAAATTAACCACTTATTCTTTATACTTGTAAAAACTACTTAAACATAATATCAACGTTAGCACTAGAGGCATAACAATTTTTTATTTTTTACGGGTAATTTGTGTGAATTATAGTTGAAGATTAGACAATTAGATAATTTATGATTTGCGATTACTCATCTTTTAAGAAATTATTCAAAACCAAAAAAATAAAATTTTAAATAATAAATCTCTAAATAATTTTAAATTTATCTAAT
>NW_011508493.1:0-718 GCF_000495115.2 Populus euphratica
CTCAAATTCTCATACGAACCCTAATTTTTTTAAAAATCAAGATTATGAGAAATTAAATCAAATTTAATTGTCCTTGTTTGATAACTTACTCAAATAAACCCAAAAACACTTCATTCAAGTAAGAATCTAAACTTTTCATGCTTACCAATCTAAGTTCTCCCAACTTTTCTTCTCCTCCTAGTGTGGCCAGCCCTCCTCACCTTTCTTATATCTTCCTTCACTTGATTTTTCCTTAATTTAATGTTCCAAGTCTTTCAATCTTACAAGTTTCAAAGCTATCTCTCACTTTTTCTTGTTTTTCTCTTAACTTCTCACGTTCTTCTCTTATTTTCTTTTTTTTTCTTTCCACATTTGTTACTGCTCAGTTGGCCGTTCATAACATAAAAAAGGGCTGCCTTGTTTTATTTTTATGGAAAATTACTATTTTACCCTTAATGAGTCTTTTAGCTTCTATTTGACGGTCCTTATTCTTTGATAGCACCACTAAGCTCCGTTCATTATAAAATTTTAACAAGATTTTATTCAATATATATTTTAAGATTTATCATAAAAGTTTAGCTCAATCTGATGGTTAGATTTAAAATTACATCCAATAACGTAAAACTAATCAAATTGTAATTTTTTGTCAAATTTATGAATTTCTATAAAAATTATAAAATTTTAACCCAAGCTAAGGAATCATATTAAAAGGCTCCATGCAAAGTTTTAGAATTTTTTG
>NW_011508491.1:0-718 GCF_000495115.2 Populus euphratica
TCTGGCTTATCAAGTTTAGTAACATTTAGTAACATTTGAATTTTTTTTTAATTAGTATTTTTTTTTAAAAAAATATTTATATTTGGATTAATATAGCTCCTCTCTTTTATTTTATTTAGGAAGCCTTCTAAATGATGATGATTTTTTTTATTATACATTTAATTTTTAAAGAGATTTTTCCGATTTACCTATGATTTTATTTTTAGTTTTAGTTTTATGGATAGATTATGAATTTTATTTTTTAAAATAAAAATATTTATATTTATATTTTTAAAATACTGAGATATAAAACTCAGTTAATAATTTACAAGCATGCAACAAGGCCAACTGATCCACCTATTTCTTGGGACATCTTCATTTTGTCAAAACAATAATCATGCTACACCATGACAAAACTATCCAACTTGACATCCATGAACCAAACAAATGAAAGTAAAATACTCCATTCAATATTGAATGGGAATTAACTTCTTTTTTTTTTTTTTTTTTAGAATTGGAATGAAGATTGTTTCGCCTCTAGCTGGCTACATGACCAAATATCATTATTAGAGTGAAATTTATCTGATAAAAAATAATATTTTTTTTATAGAGGAAAAAGAACTATTAAACTATATTAGAAGAAAACACAAGCAAATTATTAAACAAATAAAATCTGATGGCCCACTAGAAGAAGCAAAATCACATTCAATGATGCTGTGAGGAGAAAATATTCCAAGCA
>NW_011508499.1:0-716 GCF_000495115.2 Populus euphratica
TTCTGGCCCAGCCCTCTTTTTCCTCAAGCCTTGGGGGTGGCCAGACTCGCCCTGCACAGCCCATTCTGCCGACCTGGCCGATTTAGCCGGGGCTGCCGATTCTTGCCGACATGCCTGCGGCAGCCCCACTCTGCGCTGCCGATTTTTCCAAGTGGTGGCCTGGCTGCCACCGCCCCCAGTTTCTGGACCAGCCCTCATCTTCGTCAAGCCTTGGGTGTCCAGGCTCGCCTCCTCAGCCCATTCTGTCGACGTGGCTGATTTCATCGGGGCTGCCGATTTTTGCCGACATGCCTGCGGCAGCCCAACTCTGCGCTGCCGATTTTTCCAACTGGTGGCATGGCTGCCACCGCCCAAGTTTCTGGACCAGCCCTCTTTTTCGTCAAGCCTTGGGGGTGTCCAGGCTCGCCCTCCTCAGCCCATTCTGTTGACCTGGCTGATTTTGTCGGGGCTGCCGATTCTCCCCGACATGCCTGCGGCAGCCCAACTCTGCGCTGCTGATTTTTCCAACTGGCGGCATGGCTGCCACCGCGCCAGTTTCTGGACCAGCCCTCTTTTTCGTCGAGCCTTGGGTGTCCAGGCTCGCCCTGCACAGCCCATTCTGTCAACCTGGCCGATTTTGTCGGCGCTGCCGATTCTCCCCGACATGCCTGCGGCAGCCCAACTCTGCGCTGCTGATTTTTCCAACTGGTGGCATGGCTGCCACCGCCCCCGTTTCC
>NW_011508496.1:0-716 GCF_000495115.2 Populus euphratica
GAGTTTAGACAACGTTTTCAATTTACTGTCTTCTGTAACTAATTTCAAAATGTTTTTTTTTAAGCAAAAATCTCCTTATTTGTTTTACACTTTTACTATTTTTTATAATAATGATTATTACAAATACACAACAAGCAAATAATCATAATAATAACATAAGAAGAACAACAAGCACGATAACACAAATAATAGCAAGGAACCAAGTTAAAACTTACTCATGAGAGACCGAGATGTCTTCTTTATCAAATTCTATACATGAAATGAAAGACTTTCAAATACCGTGGTGATTGCACGTGCGCTATAGTTATATTTTTTAAAAAATTATTAATATTTTAAATTGTTTTTTTATGTTTTGAATTGTTTTAAGGTGTTAATATAAAAAAAATTGTTAAAAAAATATTATTTTAATGTATTTTTAAGTAAAAAATATTTTAAAAAGCAATCCCTATTAGTGTTCTAATATAAAAAATATCATTTTTTTTAGATTAATGAAAGATCTCAAATAATTAAATATTAACTTATAAAACCTCTTGTCAATTGATAGATATAAAATGTTTAATCCATAGACATAATTTTTATTATATAACTCTTAAATGATGTATGAATATATAATTTATATTAAGCTTTTAACACATAATTATTTAATTTGTAATTAATATCTTGTTAAATAACCATTTCAATTAAAAAATTAAAATTATTAGGCGTGATGTAATGTA
>NW_011508497.1:0-716 GCF_000495115.2 Populus euphratica
GATAAATCATTTTTTTATCTAATATGGATGGGGTAATGTCTCCAAACCTATAAGTTTTTTAAATTTTAAAGAAGTATCGTGCATGAATTTCATCCAAAGCAATAAAAATAAAGATTTAGGTTGAATATCTCTTTACATCCACCTTGTTCTTATTTCTTTCAATACATCTCTCTATTTTTCGTATTTATTCTCAAAAGCTACAAATAAATCCTTTTAATCATTTATTGTATGATGTTGTATTAATATGATTAATAAGCTAATAGACATTTCCAAGATAACATTATATAAAATTTGCTTATATTCATGAAAACACTCCCAACTAAATGCATATATTGCACTTCTTTAATAAAAACATAGATTGTATGTTAATATTAGAAAATAACTAAATGTTAGTTTGAAAACGACATTTGACATCTCATTTCAGAATCTTATAAAATGGAATAAAAAACATATTAATTCTAAGATAAGAAATGTTTGGATTGACAATCATAACCCAAAAAATATATAGATAGAAAATTATAAAAGTCTATCAAAAAATTATTCAGAAAACTCGTGCTTCAACTTTTTTTTATAGAGGTTTTTGAAATCAAAATTAATATACCATAATAAATTCCTCAGTCACCCAACATAAATCATAATTAAATCTGCTAGTTTTGGTTCTTAAATCTAATATTTTGTTTCAATAAAAATTGACAAGAAACTATTTAGACTTTTTA
>NW_011500469.1:0-15000 GCF_000495115.2 Populus euphratica
GTAAGTCAGGGACTTGACTTAGCAAGATCTAAAACTTGGACGATGGATTGTCCAAGGCATGTGGGTGATTTAGCAGCAGATGAAGCTAGGGCTGGCAGATGGAGCTGCCAGGCAAGCATGCAGAAAGTGGGAGCATAACTGGGGTGTTTCCAAGTTGCTGAAATCATGAAGCACATGGGGGAGGAAGTTCTCCACTATATCCTAGAAATGGGGATATGGGTGAGCCACAAATGATCATGGGGATCATGGGGGAGTAAGTACCTATTATGTCCTGAAATATGGGGATCATGGAGGTGCCCTGTAGCTCACATACTTGGCTATAAATGGTGATGGTAATTCTTTGTTGTATAGGGTGAATACATAGAGAATAGAATGCATAGAGAGGAAATAACGTATGTAAACTTGTTGGTGTAGCATGCGAATTCTGTGCATAGCACACGTTGTGTAATCCTTTGTTAATGAGATAAATAAAGGTTGAGAGGTATTCTTGTAATCTCAGTGTGCTTGGTTAAGAGCAATTCTACTTGTGTATTCCGCTTGTCTTTAACATGGGAAAGTGGGGAAACCTCTCGGGTGAGGGAAACACTTAGTTAATAGGCAAACACGAGTGGATAAACGAGGGAAGGCTGAGTCTAGCGAGGGACTAGGCTGCCGCACGGGTTTATTCGCGTAGCGAAAAATTACCCTGTGACAACTGGTATCAGAGCATGGTTGCTTTCTTGGCAGAACAGTGAGAATGATTCTGCGGCCAAATCAACGGACTGATTTGGGAGGGCTACAACTTATGTCGACGGAGAGGCAGATTTCAGTGCAATGATCAGCGATGAGAATGCTGTTGATTCTCTAGACAAATCGATGAGACTGATTTGGGAGAAACATTGTTGCTGCTGATGGACTGGCAGAAACTTGAGGATAGAGCGCAGTTTGCGTTCATGACGAAACGATGGGCTGTTTCGTAGCACAGATGCTAAAGGGTTCTGTGAGGCAGATCGAAGGGCTGATTTGCTGGAAGCCATTCTGAGGAAAACTTGCGAGCGGATTTTGGGCAGGGTTGATGTTCAAAGACTTGCGGAGTTGGGTGGCTTAACGAATTTGTGGGTAACGCAAAGTAATGACATGGGATCAGATCAAAGTGGATGCTGATTCGGCCATTGAAATGTCAATGGAATGGCAGACGAGAGAACAAGTGCCAGCGATGGGATTGCTGGGAGTTTCTAAGTTTTCGTCGAAACCTAAAAGGGAAGGGTGAGATGAAAGAGAAGGGGCAATTCAGTGGGAGAGGGCCCAAACTTGCTGCTGACGGTGGAAGGTCAGACGAGAAGGCAAAGTGGTAAGGGTTCAAAACTGAATTTACACTAATTTTCTCTTACAATGGAAAATTACTTTGTATGGGATGGTTGCCCAACAATGGGAAACCTTGATGCTGTCAGTGTGGAAGATGGTGTTGGGGTTGTGACATGTGCAAATCTTATGTGTTTGATTGATGACCGAGATAGAATTCAGTCGTCATGGGCCAGCATATCGGCGAGGATGCTGTCTGGCCCTGCTTGCTGCCTTGTGGGGGCAGAACTTGGGGATTTTTGTGCATCATCTTGACGAAGGAATGGTTAGGGTGTGGGAAGCAAAATCCAATGACGAAGTTGATGAAGACTTGGTCGAATGGCAAGACAAAGTTGCGAAGATTTTGGTGACTTTACTGCCTTGGGGGAGGCAGAATTGGTGTCTTCGACGGGGAGACCTTGATGATGGACAATGCAGGGTGAAGAAGACAGAACAATGGCAGAGATGGGCTCTAGTCATGTTGGGACCAAGATGGGAGAGTTTCATACCTATGATGATGGAGAGATCATGGTTTAACTCTAGGTGTGAGGATGCGGCAACGAAAAACATACTGCATAGAATTCAACAGCGATGGATAGCGGCAGTCTGGCATAGACTGAGATGAATTCGGCAGGAAGAGTTGATTGTTGTGCAATGGACAAGTATGCAGTATTGCAATTTAATACTTGTGGTATCGGGAATTCGAGGCACCTTGACGAAGAGGACAGATTGAGGTGAAGAATTCGGCAACCAAGTCATTGAGGGATTTGGTTGAGGAGCTGAACTAGATGGACTTAGTTTGGTGTGTTGCTTTGGAGGGGAAGCATCATAGAGGAGACAGTACCGTGAGGGTATGTCTCAAATCATAGAGGAGGCAGTATCGAAGAGGCAGTACCGTAGGGGTGTGTCTGAAGAGTCTGCACATGATGAAGAACTGTCTAGGTGACAGATTCAACAGCCGATTCAAGTGGGCTCGGCTGGGAAGTCAAGATTGTCGACGAAGATGATTTTGAGTGCTGTCTTGGAGGCAGTACGGGTGGCTATTCTATGCTTTGCGACAATGGATGGTTGCAGTGATAGAAGCAGAACGCTAGTGGCCTTTGTTGAGATACAGTGTTGTGAGTTTTCGGTGGACGAAACATGCAGCGCAGGTGGAAAACAATAGGGGCTATTTTGCGTCAGCAAAGTCTTGTGGGGGTGATGAAGTTTCGGGGGCATGACAGTAGCGCATGGGGGAACCAGGTCAGACCAAATTTTGATGCTGGGATGCTATGTGTTTGTGCTATGGTAGGTTGCAGATGGACTGAGGACCTTGCCGAAACACTTCGACATGAGATGGAGTTGATCAAAGGATGGAGTTGGTACTAGAGCCAACTGCAGTGTCTCATTTTGGTTACTTGCAGGTGAAATATGAAACAGTTGAGGAATGATGGGTTCATATGGGAGTTCTTATGATTCTTTGGCGGGGGTTTTGTATGGTTGTATTTTGTGAAGGAAGGGACGGATTCCTCGGGTGCTAGATGGAGCATCCAAACTTTGCGAAAACATGCTTGCAAGTATAATGGGTTTAACATTTGTGGAAAACCAACGAGCCAAAAACAGAACGTGTCACAGTTTGGCTTTGAAACAGGTTGATGAAATTCGGTGGATAGAATTGTTGTTGAATGTGGACGAAGCCAGAGAGAGACTTCATGGGGACGTACATGGAGGGTGACAAGGAACAGATGCGGAGCAAAGGGTACTTCAAATCTGTCCGACGAGGGCGTCGGGTTCTTTTGGTGGGGGTGGTTTGTTACAGTGTTAAATGTGCACGGGGTGCACACCTAAGGCATGTTGTCCAATACCAGGCCTAAGGGTGCTGGCAGCCATGCCAACGATGGGATATATTAGCAGCGCAGATTTATGCGGCTGTAAGTTTGTCAAAGGAAACATCGGCAGCACAGAATGCTAGGCTTGACGATGGAATGTCCAAGCCAGAATGGAAGACTCGTCAGTGGCATAGGCTGGCGAGAACTGGGGCTGTCGAGAAATGCGGGGTAGCGCAGGATGTTGACAAACATGGGCTTGGCGATGGAATGTTCAAGCCAGACAAGGAAACTCGTCAGGGGCATAGGCTGGCGAGGACTGGGGCTGTCGAGGAATGCGGCAGCACGGATTGGTGATGTCTATGGGCTTGGCGATGGAATGTCCAAGCGAGACAGGAAAACTCGTCTGGGATATGGGCGGACGAGAATTGGGGCTGTCAAGGAATTCAGCAGCGCAGACACTGGGAGCTTGCGCGCAGATGGGAATTCGGCAGCGCAAGATTTGGCTAGCTTGCACGCAGATGCGAATGCGGCAGTGCAGACATTGGGGCCTGCACGCAGTTGTGAATTCGGCAGCGAAGGAATTGGGGCCTGCACGCAGATGCGAATTCGGCAGCGCAGGAATTTGGGGCCTGCATGCAGTTGCGAATTCGGCAGCGAAGGAATTGGGGCCTGCACGCAGTTGTGAATTCGGCAGCGCAGGATTTAGGGCCTGCACGCAGAAGCGAATGGGGCAGTGCAAGATTGGACAGCCTGCACGTAGATGTGCATTCGGCAGCGCAGACATGGGGGTCTGCACGCAGATGCGGATTTGGCATCGCAGTATTTGGCGACCGTACCCAGGGTGCGCACTCAGCAGCGCACAAGAGCTTGCGTAAGTCAGGGACTTGACTTAGCAAGATCTAAAACTTGGACGATGGATTGTCCAAGGCATGTGGGTGATTTAGCAGCAGATGAAGCTAGGGCTGGCAGATGGAGCTGCCAGGCAAGCATGCAGAAAGTGGGAGCATAACTGGGGTGTTTCCAAGTTGCTGAAATCACGAAGCACATGGGGGAGGAAGTTCTCCACTATATCCTGGAAATGGGGATATGGGTGAGCCACAAATGATCATGGGGATCATGGGGGAGTAAGTACCTATTATGTCCTGAAATATGGGGATCATGGAGGTGCCCTGCAGCTCACATACTTGGCTCTAAATGGTGATGGTAATTCTTTGTTGTATAGGGTGAATACATAGAGAATAGAATGCATAGAGAGGAAATAACGTATGTAAACTTGTTGGTGTAGCATGCGAATTCTGTGCATAGCACACGTTGTGTAATCCTTTGTTAATGAGATAAATAAAGGTTGAGAGGTATTCTTGTAATCTCAGTGTGCTTGGTTAAGAGCAATTCTACTTGTGTATTCCGCTTGTCTTTAACATGGGAAAGTGGGGAAACCTCTCGGGTGAGGGAAACACTTAGTTAATAGGCAAACACGAGTGGATAAACGAGGGAAGGCTGAGTCTAGCGAGGGACTAGGCTGCCGCACGGGTTTATTCGCGTAGCGAAAAATTACCCCGTGACAACTGGTATCAGAGCCCGGTTGCTTTCTTGGCAGAATAGTGAGAATGATTCTGCGGCCAAATCAACGGACTGATTTGGGAGGGCTACAACTTATGCTGATGGACTGGCAGAAACTAGAGGATAGAGCGCAGTTTGTGTTCATGACGAAACGATGGGCTGTTTCGTAGCACAGATGCTGAAGGGTTCTGTGAGGCAGATCGAAGGGCTGATTTGCTGGAAGCCATTCTGAGGAAAACTTGCGAGCGGATTTTGGGCAGGGTTGATGTTCAAAGACTTGCGGAGTTGGGTGGCTTAATGAATTTGTGGGTAACGCAAAGTAATGACATGGGATCAGATCAAAGTGGATGCTGATTCGGCCATTGAAATGTCAATGGAATGGCAGACGAGAGAACAAGTGCCAGCGATGGGATTGCTGGGAGTTTCTAAGTTTTCGTCGAAACCTAAAAGGGAAGGGTGAGACGAAAGAGAAGGGGCAATTCAGTGGGAGAGAGCCCAAACTTGCTGCTGACGGTGGAAGGTCAGACGAGAAGGCAAAGTGGTAAGGGTTCAAAACTGAATTTACACTAATTTTCTCTTACAATGGAAAATTACTTTGTATGGGATAGTTGCCCAACGATGGGAAACCTTGATGCTGTCAGTGTGGAAGATGGTGTTGGGGATGTGACATGTGCAAATCTTATGTGTTTGCTTGATGACCGAGATAGAATTCAGTCGTCATGGGCCAGCATATCGGCGAGGATGCTGTCTGGCCCTGCTTGCTGCCTTGTGGGGGCAGAACTTGGGGATTTTTGTGCATCATCTTGACGAAGGAATGGTTAGGGTGTGGGAAGCAAAATCCAATGACGAAGTTGATGAAGACTTGGTCGAATGGCAAGACAAAGTTGCGAAGATTTTGGTGACTTTACTGCCTTGGGGGAGGCAGAATTGGTGTCTTCGACGGGGAGACCTTGATGATGGACAATGCAGGGTGAAGAAGACAGAACAATGGCAGAGATGGGCTCTAGTCATGTTGGGACCAAGATGGGAGAGTTTCATACCTATGATGATGGAGAGATCATGGTTTAACTCTAGGTGTGAGGATGCGGCAACGAAAAACATACTGCATAGAATTCAACAGCGATGGATAGCGGCAGTCTGGCATAGACTGAGATGAATTCGGCAGGAAGAGTTGATTGTTGTGCAATGGACAAGTATGCAGTATTGCAATTTAATACTTGTGGTATCGGGAATTCGAGGCACCTTGACGAAGAGGACAGATTGAGGTGAAGAATTCGGCAACCAAGTCATTGAGGGATTTGGTTGAGGAGCTGAACTAGATGGACTTAGTTTGGTGTGTTGCTTTGGAGGGGAAGCATCATAGAGGAGACAGTACCGTGAGGGTATGTCTCAAATCATAGAGGAGGCAGTATCGAAGAGGCAGTACCGTAGGGGTGTGTCTGAAGAGTCTGCACATGATGAAGAACTGTCTAGGTGACAGATTCAACAGCCGATTCAAGTGGGCTCGGCTGGGAAGTCAAGATTGTCGACGAAGATGATTTTGAGTGCTGTCTTGGAGGCAGTACGGGTGGCTATTCTATGCTTTGCGACAATGGATGGTTGCAGTGATAGAAGCAGAACGCTAGTGGCCTTTGTTGAGATACAGTGTTGTGAGTTTTCGGTGGACGAAACATGCAGCGCAGGTGGAAAACAATAGGGGCTATTTTGCGTCAGCAAAGTCTTGTGGGGGTGATGAAGTTTCGGGGGCATGACAGTAGCGCATGGGGGAACCAGGTCAGACCAAATTTTGATGCTGGGATGCTATGTGTTTGTGCTATGGTAGGTTGCAGATGGACTGAGGACCTTGCCGAAACACTTCGACATGAGATGGAGTTGATCAAAGGATGGAGTTGGTACTAGAGCCAACTGCAGTGTCTCATTTTGGTTACTTGCAGGTGAAATATGAAACAGTTGAGGAATGATGGGTTCATATGGGAGTTCTTATGATTCTTTGGCGGGGGTTTTGTATGGTTGTATTTTGTGAAGGAAGGGACGGATTCCTCGGGTGCTAGATGGAGCATCCAAACTTTGCGAAAACATGCTTGCAAGTATAATGGGTTTAACATTTGTGGAAAACCAACGAGCCAAAAACAGAACGTGTCACAGTTTGGCTTTGAAACAGGTTGATGAAATTCGGTGGATAGAATTGTTGTTGAATGTGGACGAAGCCAGAGAGAGACTTCATGGGGACGTACATGGAGGGTGACAAGGAACAGATGCGGAGCAAAGGGTACTTCAAATCTGTCCGACGAGGGCGTCGGGTTCTTTTGGTGGGGGTGGTTTGTTACAGTGTTAAATGTGCACGGGGTGCACACCTAAGGCATGTTGTCCAATACCAGGCCTAAGGGTGCTGGCAGCCATGCCAACGATGGGATATATTAGCAGCGCAGATTTATGCGGCTGTAAGTTTGTCAAAGGAAACATCGGCAGCACAGAATGCTAGGCTTGACGATGGAATGTCCAAGCCAGAATGGAAGACTCGTCAGTGGCATAGGCTGGCGAGAACTGGGGCTGTCGAGAAATGCGGGGTAGCGCAGGATGTTGACAAACATGGGCTTGGCGATGGAATGTTCAAGCCAGACAAGGAAACTCGTCAGGGGCATAGGCTGGCGAGGACTGGGGCTGTCGAGGAATGCGGCAGCACGGATTGGTGATGTCTATGGGCTTGGCGATGGAATGTCCAAGCGAGACAGGAAAACTCGTCTGGGATATGGGCGGACGAGAATTGGGGCTGTCAAGGAATTCAGCAGCGCAGACACTGGGAGCTTGCGCGCAGATGGGAATTCGGCAGCGCAAGATTTGGCTAGCTTGCACGCAGATGCGAATGCGGCAGTGCAGACATTGGGGCCTGCACGCAGTTGTGAATTCGGCAGCGAAGGAATTGGGGCCTGCACGCAGATGCGAATTCGGCAGCGCAGGAATTTGGGGCCTGCATGCAGTTGCGAATTCGGCAGCGAAGGAATTGGGGCCTGCACGCAGTTGTGAATTCGGCAGCGCAGGATTTAGGGCCTGCACGCAGAAGCGAATGGGGCAGTGCAAGATTGGACAGCCTGCACGTAGATGTGCATTCGGCAGCGCAGACATGGGGGTCTGCACGCAGATGCGGATTTGGCATCGCAGTATTTGGCGACCGTACCCAGGGTGCGCACTCAGCAGCGCACAAGAGCTTGCGTAAGTCAGGGACTTGACTTAGCAAGATCTAAAACTTGGACGATGGATTGTCCAAGGCATGTGGGTGATTTAGCAGCAGATGAAGCTAGGGCTGGCAGATGGAGCTGCCAGGCAAGCATGCAGAAAGTGGGAGCATAACTGGGGTGTTTCCAAGTTGCTGAAATCATGAAGCACATGGGGGAGGAAGTTCTCCACTATATCCTAGAAATGGGGATATGGGTGAGCCACAAATGATCATGGGGATCATGGGGGAGTAAGTACCTATTATGTCCTGAAATATGGGGATCATGGAGGTGCCCTGTAGCTCACATACTTGGCTATAAATGGTGATGGTAATTCTTTGTTGTATAGGGTGAATACATAGAGAATAGAATGCATAGAGAGGAAATAACGTATGTAAACTTGTTGGTGTAGCATGCGAATTCTGTGCATAGCACACGTTGTGTAATCCTTTGTTAATGAGATAAATAAAGGTTGAGAGGTATTCTTGTAATCTCAGTGTGCTTGGTTAAGAGCAATTCTACTTGTGTATTCCGCTTGTCTTTAACATGGGAAAGTGGGGAAACCTCTCGGGTGAGGGAAACACTTAGTTAATAGGCAAACACGAGTGGATAAACGAGGGAAGGCTGAGTCTAGCGAGGGACTAGGCTGCCGCACGGGTTTATTCGCGTAGCGAAAAATTACCCTGTGACAACTGGTATCAGAGCATGGTTGCTTTCTTGGCAGAACAGTGAGAATGATTCTGCGGCCAAATCAACGGACTGATTTGGGAGGGCTACAACTTATGTCGACGGAGAGGCAGATTTCAGTGCAATGATCAGCGATGAGAATGCTGTTGATTCTCTAGACAAATCGATGAGACTGATTTGGGAGAAACATTGTTGCTGCTGATGGACTGGCAGAAACTTGAGGATAGAGCGCAGTTTGCGTTCATGACGAAACGATGGGCTGTTTCGTAGCACAGATGCTAAAGGGTTCTGTGAGGCAGATCGAAGGGCTGATTTGCTGGAAGCCATTCTGAGGAAAACTTGCGAGCGGATTTTGGGCAGGGTTGATGTTCAAAGACTTGCGGAGTTGGGTGGCTTAACGAATTTGTGGGTAACGCAAAGTAATGACATGGGATCAGATCAAAGTGGATGCTGATTCGGCCATTGAAATGTCAATGGAATGGCAGACGAGAGAACAAGTGCCAGCGATGGGATTGCTGGGAGTTTCTAAGTTTTCGTCGAAACCTAAAAGGGAAGGGTGAGATGAAAGAGAAGGGGCAATTCAGTGGGAGAGGGCCCAAACTTGCTGCTGACGGTGGAAGGTCAGACGAGAAGGCAAAGTGGTAAGGGTTCAAAACTGAATTTACACTAATTTTCTCTTACAATGGAAAATTACTTTGTATGGGATGGTTGCCCAACAATGGGAAACCTTGATGCTGTCAGTGTGGAAGATGGTGTTGGGGTTGTGACATGTGCAAATCTTATGTGTTTGATTGATGACCGAGATAGAATTCAGTCGTCATGGGCCAGCATATCGGCGAGGATGCTGTCTGGCCCTGCTTGCTGCCTTGTGGGGGCAGAACTTGGGGATTTTTGTGCATCATCTTGACGAAGGAATGGTTAGGGTGTGGGAAGCAAAATCCAATGACGAAGTTGATGAAGACTTGGTCGAATGGCAAGACAAAGTTGCGAAGATTTTGGTGACTTTACTGCCTTGGGGGAGGCAGAATTGGTGTCTTCGACGGGGAGACCTTGATGATGGACAATGCAGGGTGAAGAAGACAGAACAATGGCAGAGATGGGCTCTAGTCATGTTGGGACCAAGATGGGAGAGTTTCATACCTATGATGATGGAGAGATCATGGTTTAACTCTAGGTGTGAGGATGCGGCAACGAAAAACATACTGCATAGAATTCAACAGCGATGGATAGCGGCAGTCTGGCATAGACTGAGATGAATTCGGCAGGAAGAGTTGATTGTTGTGCAATGGACAAGTATGCAGTATTGCAATTTAATACTTGTGGTATCGGGAATTCGAGGCACCTTGACGAAGAGGACAGATTGAGGTGAAGAATTCGGCAACCAAGTCATTGAGGGATTTGGTTGAGGAGCTGAACTAGATGGACTTAGTTTGGTGTGTTGCTTTGGAGGGGAAGCATCATAGAGGAGACAGTACCGTGAGGGTATGTCTCAAATCATAGAGGAGGCAGTATCGAAGAGGCAGTACCGTAGGGGTGTGTCTGAAGAGTCTGCACATGATGAAGAACTGTCTAGGTGACAGATTCAACAGCCGATTCAAGTGGGCTCGGCTGGGAAGTCAAGATTGTCGACGAAGATGATTTTGAGTGCTGTCTTGGAGGCAGTACGGGTGGCTATTCTATGCTTTGCGACAATGGATGGTTGCAGTGATAGAAGCAGAACGCTAGTGGCCTTTGTTGAGATACAGTGTTGTGAGTTTTCGGTGGACGAAACATGCAGCGCAGGTGGAAAACAATAGGGGCTATTTTGCGTCAGCAAAGTCTTGTGGGGGTGATGAAGTTTCGGGGGCATGACAGTAGCGCATGGGGGAACCAGGTCAGACCAAATTTTGATGCTGGGATGCTATGTGTTTGTGCTATGGTAGGTTGCAGATGGACTGAGGACCTTGCCGAAACACTTCGACATGAGATGGAGTTGATCAAAGGATGGAGTTGGTACTAGAGCCAACTGCAGTGTCTCATTTTGGTTACTTGCAGGTGAAATATGAAACAGTTGAGGAATGATGGGTTCATATGGGAGTTCTTATGATTCTTTGGCGGGGGTTTTGTATGGTTGTATTTTGTGAAGGAAGGGACGGATTCCTCGGGTGCTAGATGGAGCATCCAAACTTTGCGAAAACATGCTTGCAAGTATAATGGGTTTAACATTTGTGGAAAACCAACGAGCCAAAAACAGAACGTGTCACAGTTTGGCTTTGAAACAGGTTGATGAAATTCGGTGGATAGAATTGTTGTTGAATGTGGACGAAGCCAGAGAGAGACTTCATGGGGACGTACATGGAGGGTGACAAGGAACAGATGCGGAGCAAAGGGTACTTCAAATCTGTCCGATGAGGGCGTCGGGTTCTTTTGGTGGGGGTGGTTTGTTACAGTGTTAAATGTGCACGGGGTGCACACCTAAGGCATGTTGTCCAATACCAGGCCTAAGGGTGCTGGCAGCCATGCCAACGATGGGATATATTAGCAGCGCAGATTTATGCGGCTGTAAGTTTGTCAAAGGAAACATCGGCAGCACAGAATGCTAGGCTTGACGATGGAATGTCCAAGCCAGAATGGAAGACTCGTCAGTGGCATAGGCTGGCGAGAACTGGGGCTGTCGAGAAATGCGGGGTAGCGCAGGATGTTGACAAACATGGGCTTGGCGATGGAATGTTCAAGCCAGACAAGGAAACTCGTCAGGGGCATAGGCTGGCGAGGACTGGGGCTGTCGAGGAATGCGGCAGCACGGATTGGTGATGTCTATGGGCTTGGCGATGGAATGTCCAAGCGAGACAGGAAAACTCGTCTGGGATATGGGCGGACGAGAATTGGGGCTGTCAAGGAATTCAGCAGCGCAGACACTGGGAGCTTGCGCGCAGATGGGAATTCGGCAGCGCAAGATTTGGCTAGCTTGCACGCAGATGCGAATGCGGCAGTGCAGACATTGGGGCCTGCACGCAGTTGTGAATTCGGCAGCGAAGGAATTGGGGCCTGCACGCAGATGCGAATTCGGCAGCGCAGGAATTTGGGGCCTGCATGCAGTTGCGAATTCGGCAGCGAAGGAATTGGGGCCTGCACGCAGTTGTGAATTCGGCAGCGCAGGATTTAGGGCCTGCACGCAGAAGCGAATGGGGCAGTGCAAGATTGGACAGCCTGCACGTAGATGTGCATTCGGCAGCGCAGACATGGGGGTCTGCACGCAGATGCGGATTTGGCATCGCAGTATTTGGCGACCGTACCCAGGGTGCGCACTCAGCAGCGCACAAGAGCTTGCGTAAGTCAGGGACTTGACTTAGCAAGATCTAAAACTTGGACGATGGATTGTCCAAGGCATGTGGGTGATTTAGCAGCAGATGAAGCTAGGGCTGGCAGATGGAGCTGCCAGGCAAGCATGCAGAAAGTGGGAGCATAACTGGGGTGTTTCCAAGTTGCTGAAATCATGAAGCACATGGGGGAGGAAGTTCTCCACTATATCCTAGAAATGGGGATATGGGTGAGCCACAAATGATCATGGGGATCATGGGGGAGTAAGTACCTATTATGTCCTGAAATATGGGGATCATGGAGGTGCCCTGTAGCTCACATACTTGGCTATAAATGGTGATGGTAATTCTTTGTTGTATAGGGTGAATACATAGAGAATAGAATGCATAGAGAGGAAATAACGTATGTAAACTTGTTGGTGTAGCATGCGAATTCTGTGCATAGCACACGTTGTGTAATCCTTTGTTAATGAGATAAATAAAGGTTGAGAGGTATTCTTGTAATCTCAGTGTGCTTGGTTAAGAGCAATTCTACTTGTGTATTCCGCTTGTCTTTAACATGGGAAAGTGGGGAAACCTCTCGGGTGAGGGAAACACTTAGTTAATAGGCAAACACGAGTGGATAAACGAGGGAAGGCTGAGTCTAGCGAGGGACTAGGCTGCCGCACGGGTTTATTCGCGTAGCGAAAAATTACCCTGTGACAACTGGTATCAGAGCATGGTTGCTTTCTTGGCAGAACAGTGAGAATGATTCTGCGGCCAAATCAACGGACTGATTTGGGAGGGCTACAACTTATGTCGACGGAGAGGCAGATTTCAGTGCAATGATCAGCGATGAGAATGCTGTTGATTCTCTAGACAAATCGATGAGACTGATTTGGGAGAAACATTGTTGCTGCTGATGGACTGGCAGAAACTTGAGGATAGAGCGCAGTTTGCGTTCATGACGAAACGATGGGCTGTTTCGTAGCACAGATGCTAAAGGGTTCTGTGAGGCAGATCGAAGGGCTGATTTGCTGGAAGCCATTCTGAGGAAAACTTGCGAGCGGATTTTGGGCAGGGTTGATGTTCAAAGACTTGCGGAGTTGGGTGGCTTAACGAATTTGTGGGTAACGCAAAGTAATGACATGGGATCAGATCAAAGTGGATGCTGATTCGGCCATTGAAATGTCAATGGAATGGCAGACGAGAGAACAAGTGCCAGCGATGGGATTGCTGGGAGTTTCTAAGTTTTCGTCGAAACCTAAAAGGGAAGGGTGAGATGAAAGAGAAGGGGCAATTCAGTGGGAGAGGGCCCAAACTTGCTGCTGACGGTGGAAGGTCAGACGAGAAGGCAAAGTGGTAAGGGTTCAAAACTGAATTTACACTAATTTTCTCTTACAATGGAAAATTACTTTGTATGGGATGGTTGCCCAACAATGGGAAACCTTGATGCTGTCAGTGTGGAAGATGGTGTTGGGGTTGTGACATGTGCAAATCTTATGTGTTTGATTGATGACCGAGATAGAATTCAGTCGTCATGGGCCAGCATATCGGCGAGGATGCTGTCTGGCCCTGCTTGCTGCCTTGTGGGGGCAGAACTTGGGGATTTTTGTGCATCATCTTGACGAAGGAATGGTTAGGGTGTGGGAAGCAAAATCCAATGACGAAGTTGATGAAGACTTGGTCGAATGGCAAGACAAAGTTGCGAAGATTTTGGTGACTTTACTGCCTTGGGGGAGGCAGAATTGGTGTCTTCGACGGGGAGACCTTGATGATGGACAATGCAGGGTGAAGAAGACAGAACAATGGCAGAGATGGGCTCTAGTCATGTTGGGACCAAGATGGGAGAGTTTCATACCTATGATGATGGAGAGATCATGGTTTAACTCTAGGTGTGAGGATGCGGCAACGAAAAACATACTGCATAGAATTCAACAGCGATGGATAGCGGCAGTCTGGCATAGACTGAGATGAATTCGGCAGGAAGAGTTGATTGTTGTGCAATGGACAAGTATGCAGTATTGCAATTTAATACTTGTGGTATCGGGAATTCGAGGCACCTTGACGAAGAGGACAGATTGAGGTGAAGAATTCGGCAACCAAGTCATTGAGGGATTTGGTTGAGGAGCTGAACTAGATGGACTTAGTTTGGTGTGTTGCTTTGGAGGGGAAGCATCATAGAGGAGACAGTACCGTGAGGGTATGTCTCAAATCATAGAGGAGGCAGTATCGAAGAGGCAGTACCGTAGGGGTGTGTCTGAAGAGTCTGCACATGATGAAGAACTGTCTAGGTGACAGATTCAACAGCCGATTCAAGTGGGCTCGGCTGGGAAGTCAAGATTGTCGACGAAGATGATTTTGAGTGCTGTCTTGGAGGCAGTACGGGTGGCTATTCTATGCTTTGCGACAATGGATGGTTGCAGTGATAGAAGCAGAACGCTAGTGGCCTTTGTTGAGATACAGTGTTGTGAGTTTTCGGTGGACGAAACATGCAGCGCAGGTGGAAAACAATAGGGGCTATTTTGCGTCAGCAAAGTCTTGTGGGGGTGATGAAGTTTCGGGGGCATGACAGTAGCGCATGGGGGAACCAGGTCAGACCAAATTTTGATGCTGGGATGCTATGTGTTTGTGCTATGGTAGGTTGCAGATGGACTGAGGACCTTGCCGAAACACTTCGACATGAGATGGAGTTGATCAAAGGATGGAGTTGGTACTAGAGCCAACTGCAGTGTCTCATTTTGGTTACTTGCAGGTGAAATATGAAACAGTTGAGGAATGATGGGTTCATATGGGAGTTCTTATGATTCTTTGGCGGGGGTTTTGTATGGTTGTATTTTGTGAAGGAAGGGACGGATTCCTCGGGTGCTAGATGGAGCATCCAAACTTTGCGAAAACATGCTTGCAAGTATAATGGGTTTAACATTTGTGGAAAACCAACGAGCCAAAAACAGAACGTGTCACAGTTTGGCTTTGAAACAGGTTGATGAAATTCGGTGGATAGAATTGTTGTTGAATGTGGACGAAGCCAGAGAGAGACTTCATGGGGACGTACATGGAGGGTGACAAGGAACAGATGCGGAGCAAAGGGTACTTCAAATCTGTCCGACGAGGGCGTCGGGTTCTTTTGGTGGG
>NW_011500469.1:23940-24162 GCF_000495115.2 Populus euphratica
GAGCGGGTCTGCCGCAGGCATGTGGGGGAGAATCGGCAACCCCAGCTAAATCAGCCAGGTCGACAGAATGGGCTGTGCAGGGCGAGTGTGGCCATCCAAGGAATGACGAAAATGAGGGCGGGTCCAGAAACTGGGGGTGGTGGCAGCCAGGCCACCAGTTGGAAAAATCGGCAGCGCAGAGATGGGCTGCCGCAGGCATGTCGGCAAAAATCGGAAAGGTCG
>NW_011500469.1:29063-39063 GCF_000495115.2 Populus euphratica
ATGGGCTGTGCAGGGCGAGTGTGGCCATCCAAGGCTTGATGAAAAAGGGGGCCGGCCTAGAAACTAGGGCGGTGGCAGCTGATTAGTACTTAAAAGTGCATTTTTATCATGGTTTTATATCATCATTTTGCACTTGAAGTATCAATAACTCCTTAACTAAAATATGTTTTATAATAATGTATCTAATAATATAAGATACCTATAATTTGTGGTAAATGTCTATTTTTAATGCAGGTCTATCACATAAATGAAAGGATTGATTGATGACTTGAAGAACTTAAATTGCATGGATAAAGAGATGGTCAAACTTAGAGAAGAGATGTCGGTGCAATCCAAACCGGAACACTGTTCGGTAATTGGGTCATATCTGGAGCTACAGATCTCAGATTTAGGTCCAATTTATATGGATGGAAAGGTAAGACATAGGCCTACAACTTTCATATGGAGCCCAAGATCTAAAAAGGCCATTATCAAGTCCAAATTGTAGCAACAACAAAGAAGCCCGAATCTGTCTTCCAGCCCGAGCACGGTTCGGTATTTTGGCCATATCTGGAGTTCTAGAACTCCAAATGAGCTGAAGTTTTTACACAAGAAAGACGAGACAATTGCCTACAACTTTCATGTTTGCAACTGGCTCCACGTTGGACGTTATCAATGACGTTTTGGGCAGACAAGAGAAGATAAGGATTGTCACCAAGTCAAAAGTTGGCCACCCACTTATCAATTAGTCATCAAATCAATAGTTCCCAATTTTGGCCTATAAAAGGAGGCATTTGCCATGCATTTAGGCATCTTGGTTTCCAGATCAAGATCATGCTCTTCCTTTCTCTCTTTGTATTTTTTGTAATGTTTATGCTTTGCTTTCATTAATATTAAGTTTATGCCTTTCATTTCCTTTCCTTTACTTAGTTAACTTTTATGTTCTTATTTTGTTTATCTATTTTGCTTTCTTTCATTATGTCTAGCTAAGTTAGTTATGTCAAGGTGAAAAGGTTACACTAATGGTGGAAGAATAAGTATAGTGTAAACTTAATATGGACCTTAATGTTTGATACTAACATGTTTTATATTTGTTATCTTGTTCACTCTTTACTACTTTGCTTGTTAAATGACTAATCTTGATTTATGTTGTATAACACTTGGTACAACAAATGCTTGGCACTTTCATAGTTCATACTGTATGGTATAACCGACACCTGAGCTATGAAAGGAACTTGATTTGTTGTTAACATAAGTTATAATCATGAATGCTTGACGAGATTTACAAGTATTAGCATTAATTGAATAAGATGACTAATGTAATTATGTTAACAATATATAATCTGATTGGAACCTCCTTTGTGTGTGGTTTCCAATTCAATAATAAGAGTTTATACTATACTTGTTTGATATACCATTAGTGGAACCTCTAACCTTGACATTTGTTATTATTATTGCTTAATCCTTACATTTTTAATCCTTACATTAATATTCCATCTCCAAGTTCTCATCATCATCTTCTCTTCTTCTTCTCTTTCTTTATTATTATTATTATTATTATTATTATTACTGTTGTTGTTATTGTTGTTTTATAATTGTTGTTTATAATTTGTACAATTAACCTCCCTGTGGTTCGACCCCGGTCTTGCCGGGTTATTTATTACTTCGACACTCCTGCACTTGGGAGAAGACATCAACCTTTTAGTCGTGTCATGACACCTTGATGAATTTTCCCGCCTGGCCTGGCCGGCACGACGTCAAACAGTCTGCGCTGTCGATTTTTCCCGACATGCCTGCAGCTGCACAAATCTGCGCTGCCGATTTTTCAATCCGGTGGCATTGAAAGAAGGGGCTGTGGAGGGCGAGCCTGGCCACCCAAGGCTTGATGAAAATGAGGGCTGGTCCAGAAATTGGGGCGGTGGCAGCCAGGCCACCAGTTGGAAAAATCGGCAGTGCAGCCGCAAGCATGTCGGCAAAAATCGGATTCATCATTTAACTTCCATTAGTCTATCCAGATAAACAAACTCTCATTAAATTTATATATCTGCTCAATACCACTTAACAAGATATTAATAAACCTTTCTTTTGTGCTCAATGTAACAACACATAATTATGGGGCTTTTCTTGGAAGAAAACAAAATTTTTGTTCTAATGTTTAAGGTTAACTTCCTTAGGTTGGGATTACTATTTTTGTCTTCTTTTTTTTTTTTTTAACTCTATATACATATACTTTAAAAACATCATTCATCTTTAACCCATGTAACGAGCTTTCAGCTAATGACTCCCAGACCAGTTGGTCTTAGGGCATGAGGTGTTAAGACACCCCTACGAGCTTAGTAACTCGGGTCGCAGATACTGATATGTAGATAGTGCAATGTTTGATTCCCTTAAGCTTTTCTCCTCAACCTATGTAACAAGCGTTGGGACAATAGTTCCCAAGTCAGTTGACTTTAGGGTATTAGGTGTTAAAACACCCCTTCGGACTTAATTGCTTAGGTTAGGGAGGCTACGAAACCAAACTTATCTACATTTTTATTATCATCATTTTATTTTTTCTTTTTCTTTTTCTTTTTTTTTTCATGTTTTTTTTTCTTTTTAATTATATACAATCCCTTTCCCTTAGTTGTTACCTTTAACAAAAGAACATAAATAATGTAATAATCCAATATGCAACCCACAATCATATGTTAAAGTGTGTGTGTGTAAATTAAGGTTTAAAAATACATGTTAAATAAGTATATGAGCAGAATTAAGTGGTAACAATACGAGAGTTTGTAAACCTGAATATTTCAGGAAGTATTATAATAGACCTTGTTAAGAATGGTTACTAAGATGCGTCTCAAGAGTCACTTTAACAAAAGAACTCCTTTACTCTACCATCCTAGTAACAACAATTATGCACATGCTTTATGAAATGAAAAACAATTTTTTTTTATCAACTACTACCCTCTCCCCCCAACCAAAACGAGACATTGTCCTCAATGTTCTAAGGTAGAAAGATAGAGTATAGAAGATATCACCTGAAATAACGAACACTGACAAAACCTGAAACACACTGAAACAAAAATAAGAAATAACAAAACATAATAATAAAACCAAAAGACACAAAAATTCACAAATGAAGGCTCAAATCCAATCTAAGCTTTTTACGGCTTCCCGTAGATGACCAATTTATGCGACTCATGGAAGGATCAATCACAGGAATGAAAGATTGTAGTTGGTCAATCAACTGTTCAGCAGTAGCAGCAGAGATTATAAAACTGGCAAACAGGGTCTTTTTTAGTCAGATTCCCAAGACTAAGTCGATCATGTTCTTTATAAAATAGTGGCCATAAATCATGAATTGCACGATACACATCTCCACTAGGATGCGTCTCAAGAGTCAATAAAAGATTATCTAAAGACTCCTTACTCAGGCCATCCTTAATGAATTGTATTTTATCTTCACGGTTTATAGATACCATTCCTAAAGAATGACATTTTGTATTACAAGTCCATCTAGCACATCGATGACAGACTTCTAGTCGTTTTGCACGACGCTTCTTTGCAAAAGTGCTTTTACCTGTTCCAGGCATGTGTGAAATAAAGAAATTAGAGGACTCACCTGATAATCGGACCTTTGCTTCAATCAACCAGCGAATATCTTCAGGAATTCCATGATTCATTAACAATCTCAATCTTTCACATCTAGCACGGTAAATTTTTGTAATCGCATTCTGAGGCAGAGCGGGAAAATACTTTTTCAATTTTTCAAGATTAGTGTCCATTTTCAAATGAGAATTGGAAGAGAGATTTAAAGAATTGCACAAATATATACACAGATATCAGTTATTGTGGGAAACTGAAAGAACCAACTTATGTCACGGAGTACCGTTGTCCGCCATTTGACCGGGGTGAGAGAAACTTGCAAAAATCACTCAAAAAGAAACACAAAAACAATGTAAGAAAAACAAAATAATCAACCTTTATCTACAAGATCATTCAAACCAGTTGATTCATTTTCACTAGGAAAATTATCAAAGTAAGCTTTCAAACGATGTCCATTTTCCTTAAAAACATTGTCATTCATTGAATTCTGAATATCACAGGCCCCATAAGGATTGATCCATCTTAATCTTAGCTCTTTAGGGAATGCATAGAGTTGAGAATCATAAAACAAAACTTTTTGACCAGTGTCAATTTTTTGACAATTTTCACAAGTTTTGCAGAATGCATGTGCATCTTTGAACATGGTGGGCCAATAAAATCCATTTTGAAAGATTTTTGCAGCAGTCTTTTTTGACGAGAAATGGCTTCCACATGCTTCAGAATGACAAAGTTTAATGACACTACTTACCTCATTGTCGGGAATGAATCTTTGAAATATTTGATCAGGACAATATTTGAATAAGTTAGGGTCATCACAATAAAAGCTCTTCACTTCGTTCAAAAACTTTTCTTTGTCTTGAGTACTCTAATCAGGTGGCAAATCTCCTAAAGCAAGAAAATTGATATTTTTATCATACCAAGGCATTGGACTAAGAGAAGGTAAGGATTCGTTAGGAAAGTAATCATCGATTGGTGTGATGTCAGATGTCGAATCTATTGTCGTTGTTGACAACAGATTCTCATCAACATTTTCGGTGTGTTTTTCATTCGTGATTTCTTCCTCAGAATAAATCATTTGCAAATCTTCAGATTCATCCAACTCATTTTTACTTAAAGTAGATTCAAGTTGATCATAAACTAATTCGGCAATATGATCTACTTCTTGTAAATCATTATCATCTCCAGGTTGCTTGCAAATGTTGAAAATATTCATCTCCAATGTCATGTTTCCAAATGATAGCTTCATCAGTCCATTCCTACAATTAATCAATGCGTTAGAGGTTGCAAGAAACAGACGTCCTAAAATAACAGGAAATGAATTACATGCTTTAACAGGTTCTGTGTCTAAGACAATAAAATCCACAGGATAAATGAATTTATCGACTTGTACTAACACGTCTTCAATTATTCCTCTAGGCACTTTTACAGATCTATCGGCAAGTAAAAGAGATATAGAAGTTGGTTTTAACTCACCTAGATTGAGACTTTGAAAAACTGAATATGGAAGTAAATTCACACTAGCTCCAAGATCAAGTAAGGCTCTTTCAATTTTATGCTAAGGCTCTTTCAATTTTAGTAAATTCACACTAGCACCAAGATCAAGTAAGGCTCTTTCAATTTTATGCTCTCCAATAAAGCAAGAAATTGTAGGACAACCAGGGTCTTTATATTTCAAAGCATTATTGTTCTGAAGAATAGCACTTACTTGTTCGGCTAGAAAGGCTTTCTTTTTCACATTCAGTTTCCTCTTCACAGTGCATAGATCTTTACCTGTTTAATAGCATCCAGCAAAGGTATATTGATCCTTACCTGTTTGAAAATTTCATAAATTTCAGAGTTGTGATTAACTTTCCTTTGTTTAGTCATGGCATGAGGAAATGGAAGTGCTGGCGGTGAATCAGTCGTTTCTTTGCAATTTTCAGATTCAACCCCTTCCTTACCCTCAGAGATTGATTCATCATCTTTCTCATAAGGTTCAAAAGAGGGTTTTTCAATAACCTTACCACTGCGCAGAGTAGTGACTGATTTGACTTGATCCATGTGTTGGCTTCCGGAACTACTTGCATTTGCATTGTATTGCCCTTTGGGATTTTATTGTGTTTGAGATGGAAACTTACCTTTCTCTTGGAAACTGAGAGCATATGTTAATTTAGCAAGAGTATCTTTAAAATCTGTCATGTTTTGAACAAGTTGAGTATTAATTGTCTCTTGCTTTTCAATGAATGCATGCAATGTTTCCTCAAGATTTCTTCTAGAAGGTGGAGCATAAGGAGGTGCATATCCATGAGAATTTTGAAAATTGTGGTGTGCTTGAAACAGTGGTTGTGAAGTTTGTGCATTGTTGTTCTCACTCTTCCAACTGAAATTTGGGTGATTTCTCCAATCAGGGTTGTATGTTTGGGAGTATGGGTTGTGGTTAGCCCTTTGGAAATTGTTTAAAGCATGAGCTTGTTCATGGAGACATTCCTTAAAAGAAGGCAAGGTTGGACAGTTACTGGTTGAGTGTTCATTTGTTTCACAGATTTGACACACAATGTTTTCAACAAATTTTAATTGACCACTCTTTTTCAATTCTAGTGCCTCGACTTTTCTAGCTAAAGATGCAAACTTAGCTTAGAGGTCATGATCTTCCCTAAGGTTGTACATACCTCCACTAGATGTATGAGGTTGAGTTTTACTCGGTGCCTCATAAGTACCCGCAGTATCCCAATTTTGAGCATTTTCAGCTAACAAGTCTAAGTACTCCATTGCTTCATCAGGGTCTTTATCTTCAAAAGTTCCATTGCACATCAATTCAACCATTTGCCTATCTTTAAGTGTTAACCCTTCATAGAAATGTGAAACCAATCTCCATGTTTCAAAACCATGATGAGGGCAAGTACTAAGCAAGTCTCGATACCTATCCCAACATTGATAAAATGTTTCTCCTGGTTTTTGAGTGAAAGTGGTGATTTGTCTCTTGAAAGTGTTTGTTCTATGAGATGGGAAAAACTTCTTTAAAAACTGTTGTTACATTTCATCCCAAGCACGAATGGATCCTGGTCTTAAATTTTGTAGCCATGTTTTAGCTTTATCTTTTAATGAAAAAGGAAAAAGCTTTAATCTGATGGTGTTCATGCTACAATTTAAATTATTATATGTGTCGCAGACCTCCTCAAATTCCCTTAAATGCAAGTATGGATTTTCTAAATCTAAGCCATGAAAAGAAGGTAAAAGTTGAATAATGCCTGGTTTAAAATTAAAATGAGATGCATCGGGGGGAAAAACTATGCATGATGGTGCACTTGTTCTTGTGGGATTCATGTGGTCTCTAAGTGTTCTAGTACGGTTATTCTCATTATTCTCATTTTGAAGTGATTGATTATCTTCTTCGGCCATATTTTCTGAAAATGATGAGGATACCCTACAAAGTCTACCACTTGATGTACGTGACCATACTCTCATGCACGTGTAGGAATAAAAAGAAGAAGAAAGCAAAAGAAGGAGGAAGAAAACAAAATAAAAAGAAACAAAAGAAAAGAAACAAAGTTATATACAAGAAAAGTGAAAAGAGAAAATAAAATAAATATTACAATTTATACAAGAACTTACCACCCCGGCAACGGCGCCAAAAACTTGACACGACTGAAAGATTGATGTCTTCTCCCAAGTGCAGGAGTGTCGAAGTAATAAATAACCCGGCAAGACCGGGGTCGAACCACAGGGAGGTTAATTGTACAAAATATAAAACAACAATAACAACAACAACAACAACAACAACAACAATAATAATAATAATAATAATAATAATAATAATAATAGTAGTAATAGTAGTAGTACTAATAATAATAATAATAATAATAAAGAAAGAGAAGAAGAAGAAGATGATGATGATGAGAACTTGGAGATCAAATATTAATGTAAGGATTAAGCAATAATAATAACAAATGTCAAGGTTAGAGGTTCCACTAATGGTATATCAAACAAGTATAGTATAAACTCTTATTATTGAATTGGAAACCACACACAAAGGAGGTTCCAATCAGATTATATATTGTTAACATGATTACATTAGTCATCTTATTCAATTAATAATAATAGTAATAGTAGTAGTAGTAGTAATAATAATAATAATACTAATAATAACGGTAATAATAATAACAATAACAATAAAGAGAAGAAGAAGATGATGATGATGATGAAAATTTTGAGATGGAATATTAATGTAAAGATTAAACAATAATAAGAACAAATGTCAAGGTTAGAGGTTCCACTAAATCAGCCCGGTCGACAGAATGGGCTGTGCAAGGCGAGTCTGGCCACCCCCAAGGCTTGAGGAAAAAGAGGGCTGGTCCAGAAACTTGGGCGGTGGCAGCCATGGCACCAGTTGGAAAACTCGGCAGCGCAGAGTGGGGCTGCCGCAGGCATGTGGGGGAGAATCAGCAGCCCCAATGAAATCGGCCAGGTCGACAGAATGGGCTGAGGAGGGCGAGCCTGGACTCCCAAGGCTTGACGAAAAAGAGGGCTGGTCCAGAAACTGGCGCGGTGGCAGCCATGCCACATGTTGGAAAAATCAGCAGCGTAGAGTTGGGCTGCCGCAGGCATGTCGGGGAGAATCGGCAGCCCCGATGAAATCAGCCAGGTCGATAGAATGGGCCGAGGAGGGCGAGCCTGGACACTCAAGGCTTGTGGAAAAAGAGGGTTGGTCCAGAAACTGGGGGCGGTGGCAGCCATGCCACCAGTTGGAAAAATCGGCAGCGCAGAGTGGGGCTGCCGCAGGCATGTCGGGGAGAATCGGCAGCCCAGACTAAATCAGCCCGGTCGACAGAAGTGGCTGTGCAGGGCGAGTCTGGCCACCCCCAAGGCTTGAGGAAAAAGAGGGCTGGTCCAGAAACTTGGGCGGTGGCAGCCATGCCACCAGTTGGAAAAATCAGCAGCGCAGAGTTGGGCTGCCGCAGGCATGTCGGGGAGAATCGGCAGCCCAGACTAAATCAGCCCGGTCGACAGAAGTGGCTGTGCAGGGCGAGTCTGGCCACCCAAGGCTTGATGAAAAAGAGGGCTGGTCCAGAAACTGGGGGCGGTGGCAGCCAGGCCACCAGTTGGAAAAATCGGCAGCGCAGAGTGGGGCTGCCGCAGGCATGTCGGGGAGAATCGGCAGCCCCGACGAAATCGGACAGGGCGACAGAATGGGCTGTGCAGGGCGAGCCTGGACACCCAAGGCTCGACGAAAAAGAGGGCTGGTCCAGAAACTTGGGCGGTGGCAGCCATGCCACCAGTTGGAAAAATCGGCAGCGCAGAGTGGGGCTGCCGCAGGCATGTCGGGGAGAATCGGCAGCCCCGACAAAATCAGCCAGGTCAACAGAATGGGCTGAGGAGGGCGAGCCTGGACACCCCCAAGGCTTGACGAAAAAGAGGGCTGGTCCAGAAACTGGCGCGGTGGCAGCCATGCCACCAGTTGGAAAAATCGGCAGCGCAGAGTGGGTCTGCCGCAGGCATGTCGGGGAAAATCGGCAGCCCCGACGAAATCGGCCAGGTCGACAGAATGGGCTGTGCAGGGCGAGTGTGGCCATCCAAGGCTTGATGAAAATGGGGGCCGGTCCAGAAACTGGGGGCGGTGGCAGCCAGGCCACTAGTTGGAAGAATCGGAAGCGTAGAGTTGTGCAGCCGCAGGCATGTCGGGGAGAATCGGCAGCCCCGACAAAATCAGCCAGGTCGACAGAATGGGCTGTGCAGGGCGAGTCTGGCCACCCCCAAGGCTTGATGAAAAAGAGGGCCGGTCTAGAAACTTGGGCGGTGGCAGCCATGCCCCCAGTTGGAAAAATCGGCAGCGTAGAGTGGGGCTGCCTCAGGCATGTCGGGGACAATCGGCAGCCCCGACGAAATCAGCCAGGTCGACAGAATGGGCCGAGGAGGGCGAGCCTGGACACCCAAGGAATGACGAAAATGAGGGCGGGTCCAGAAACTGGGGGCGGTGGCAGCCAGGCCACCAGTTGGAAAAATCGGCAGCGCAGAGTTGTGCAGCCGCAGGCATGTCGGGGAGAATCGGCAGCCCAGACTAAATCAGCCCGGTCGACAGAAGTGGCTGTGCAGGGCGAGTCTGGCCTCGGCAGCGCAGATTTGTGCAGCTGCAGGCATGTCGGGAAAAATCGGCAGCGCAGACTGTTTGACGCCGTGCCGGCCAGGCTAGGCGGGAAAATTCATCAAGGTGTCAGGCTGATGAAAACGAGGTGTGCCGCGGACAACGGCAGCCTCCACGCACATGCCAATTCGGCAGCGCGCAACGGCTTGGGTCCGAACTTGGCAAGTCATGGGTTGTGCTTTCCACATGAAATCTATCCAGTAAAATCAGCCATATTTTGTTGAGGCTACCCACCAAATTTGGGGTCATTCCAGGCCGGTTCCTATTTTTGCGGATTTCCTCGATTTTTAATGGTCGGGAAATTAAAAAAAATAC